>NW_028277172.1:15562750-15867000 GCF_051122295.1 Plectrocnemia conspersa
GTGAAAACTTAATATTTTAAGAGTAATCACAGTAATTTAATATTCCACTCTAGAGTCACTCCACTTTTCATAAAACTTTCATTAGACTAATCGCAAATTGAGTCGCCTTAACAAGATTAAGGCGAGTCGGAGACCTGTGTAATTTAAAACACAATTTACGACTCCCGGTCTAATCCCGGTCTTAATCCCGCATCTCTAGGTGTCTACATCTGACCTAGAGGCCGCTTTCAGCGAATCTTTCGCGAATTCTCCGACCGAAGTTTATCGATTTGGGCGAAGGCCAAACGCGGCGTAAGATATTAAATCATTCATAATGGAAGGAGACCCGGCGCTGCGCCATCAATCATCTGGATGTTTCTGCTGCTTGCTACTCTTCAGAGCGTCTCGCAAGTAATATGTATAAAAATAATACAAGTTTTCAAGGGTATGTCCCTAGGTGGTGAGTTACGCAACAATACGCCGATAAGCAACTAAAAGCTCAAGATTAAATGAAACGGTTATAAGAAAGAAAGGTCGTCCTTGACATTCTGCAGATATACTTACATATTTGATGGGAAATGTTAAAAAGAACACTACTATGTATATTGATCTACTCTAATGCAGCGAAAGTTTTAACCATGGTATAACCTATTCACAAAATTCAAATCATAATTTAAAATTGCATATCCAGAAGATTTTTTCTAAAATCTAAAATTTATAGTAGGTGCTGTAATTATACTATGATGAAATATTATTACAATTTATTTACAATTGGAAGGATTAGCTGATACTATTATTCATAAAAAAAGGCCAGTTTAACTCGCGAAAAGCGTTTCAACGGTTTAAGAAAAATTATGTTTTTTCGTTAAAAAGTACTCGCTGTAGATCAAAAGAATTAATATATCCGCCGCCCTGAGGAGAAATAACCCGTGCATTAGGGTTTATTATCGAAACGACCGCTTCTGACCTGCCTTAGCAGCCAAATAAAAAAAAATTGTCACTTTTCTGTAATTGACAACAAAATCTATCATGGAGCAGACCATGTTTATAAATACTGATACGCATGCAACCAGGAATAACTTCCACTAATCACAAGAGTACACTACTCGCATTCACACTTCACACGTCCACATCAGAGTTCAAGGCATCAGATCTTCGAGAGTCCTCCAACTTAGACTACAACCGAGAGGAGGCCGATTCATTTTCAGACAAGCGAAGATCGCAGACGCCGCCGCTTCTCTCTTCGCATCCACTCCAGATCGACGTCCGGAACACAGAGTAAATCCAAAGTATACTGACACACTATTTATCATTGCGCAAAACACAAACTTTGTCTTACCAAATAAACACCCTGACTAGAAGGTCAGGACAATATAATCATACTTTCTTGGACCAAATGACTGCGCGGCTTAAGCATCCCAGCGTTTTTAATTAAATAAAATAGCAGGGCTACTCTGCTAAACATAGCTTGTAAGTTTTTGAAGATATTTTTTAAAATAATTTTCTCCTTACATTCCCCTCCTTCTCCGAGATTACTAAACATAATAGATATTAACGTTTCACTAAACCGTTCCCTCCCTATTACTGAAATGTAAATACCGGTCCATCACATAATCACAATGATTCCACAGCTTAAGTAGATACATGAATAATAAGCAGCTACAAGACAAAGATTGATGATAACGGATACAAATTAAGAATTCTCCTTTAAATACAATAACCACCGGTTGGCAAAAAAATAAAAGTTATACGCGTGTTATTGTTATTGCGATAAATATGATAACTTGAAAATGTTAAGTTATATTACTTTTAAATACATGTTTTATTGTCGGCCGAGTTAACTTCTTGAACAAATACGATGTATACACTAAATTAATTTTAATTTTAAGAAGCTGGCAAAAAAGCTAATAACAAATTAGTTAGCGAGATGAAGAATGGATGGTCGCACTTAATTAACACATCACCGTCTGCCATGTCTATTATTATAATTTGCCGACAAAAAAGCGTCCTCAGTTCGTTTAATTTATATATATTTGAGGTATATAGAATTAGTTGTAAGTCCAGAAAATCCAGAATGTATTTAAACGAGGATTATACAAGATCTCTATTTAATGGTTTTGGAAATTAAATACCTTATACTAGCAAAACGTGATCGAGCAAAAATTACTGTAATCCAAATTGTGCAGTCCAGACACTCATTGGCGACGAACTAATTGAATTACGGCGGCGGATTTGAACGCGCTTAATATTCAACCCCCATAAGCTCTCGAGTTTCAAGCTGAAGAAATTAAAAAAAAGTTTCGAAAGTGCCGTTGAGTTGAGTTCTTCAACAACAACGCGGCAGTACATCAACACAGACAAATCGATGCGCCCAGCCGCCGAAAGCTGCAAGATGTAATTTCCCAAAATGGCGAGCGAAGAAGAAACAAAGCCCTAGAGTGAGAAAGTTCAGCGCACGGATTAAGGGTGGATGCGCTTCGGCTTCTGACACCTTCGGATAAATGTAACACAAAAGGGGGATGAAGCGTTCAAAGCGCACAAACACATGCTGGAGATATAGTATTCATATTCATAGCACACATCGATTTGTGGCGAACACGTGCCGTGCGGAATCTGGCGAGTTTTATATGGAAGTTTTCTAGTACCTCTAAATCCGATATCATGGTGAAAGCACACGAGATTTAAATACCCTATAAATAAACTACATAATGAAAATAGGTTCCTCAAAAAAAAAATAATGAGATATATGTATGTACATACATGTAACTTTTGAAAGCTAGAGTAGCTTGGCAATGTGTATTATTACTATGTGAAATATAAAATGTATAAAATATTCTACAAAATGGGTTAGAAAATAAAATTAGTTTACTTTACTTCCAAAAAATATGTTTGAAGGAAAGAGGCATATTTGGTTTTAATTTTAAGCCCAGCAAAATTGTATTTGGAAGATATCGTAACTAAATGAGGCGTTAATAATATTAAAGACGTACTCAACATACGCTTATTATTAGTACAATATTAATGACTAACTAAACTCAACTCAGAAAATCACGGATTACGTCACAAGTTTGCTATATTTTTGCATTTCGAATTTTAGTTATTTTTCTGCATTTTTTAACTTCAGTGCAAAAAAAATCATTATATTTTCTAAGCATTTTGAATTATGTTCTAAAATCGAATACTTATTGTGGAAGTTCTAACAATGGTCCTCTAAAAAGCAACAAGAAAAAAAGTTTGGCTAAACTAAACGAGTGAAATCATAATTTCAGAACACCCAAAAAGTTTTCACAATAGCCACGCAGATTTTGGATAACCGTCAATTATCATTAATTACCAAAACATAAGAACTCTTTAAGGTATTTTTCATAAGCTTCAAGACACGCCTAGGAATAACAGATTGTTATTGTTGTACGTATCATTTGTAATTTTTAGAGTCTCTCTAGTCAATTATTTGGTCACGAGTCAAGATCTCGTGACCAAATAATTGCGTTATTAATAAAAAAAATTGCATGAACAACTCAATAGCACATTCGTCTCGAGACATTGCTCAGCCACGAGTATCGCCGAAAAACTACCCTTTGTTTGGAAGAGACGCGCGCTAAACAATACATTCTACCCTACACACATTACTATTGTTTTTTGGTTGCTAATCGCCGGAGTAGGCATTTGGACCGTTTCCTTTGAGGCGTGAACAAATTTCGGACAAGGGTACCCAAAAAGCGATGCAATTGTCTCGCAGACATCTTTTTTGAACCAGCATTATAAAATACACTTATCATGGAGAGATACGCCACAGCAGTGGATACAAACCAGGAAACTGCATCGACACCTGAGACATCAGCGGATCGTCCAAAAATCAGCTGTTCCACCGAAATCACAGACGACAATAATACAATTCGACACGCCTGCGACTTCCAAGACTTACCATTTCAACTCCACTGACTAAAAGCGACATTTACATTTCTCTATATATGTGGTAATTTATATATTTTTATAAAATAAACTGTTACCAGTTTTGCAGTGCAAAATATATTTTTAGCCGAGAAGCCCCAAGATAGAATATATTGTAACTATGGTCAAAGTTGACTAATGTCTCTGCCAGTGTCGCCATCATTTTTTAGTATTGACTTCACAATTCGGAGAATAATTTCATTAAATTTCTGCTTCATTTGAGATTTACAAAGGCAATATAAGCCAACTCATAACGCATATGACGTTCATCCATCCTCGAATTCAACACATGACGGATCGCTAGAAAATCGCTCATATCCATCATAAATAATTTAATAACACACTGTAGTAATTTGTGTCCTAATGTAATAAATAACATCATAACGGGGAGCTTGATAATATCTCGATCGTAAAACGCCAATATCGAACAATGTACTATAATATAAAACCATAAAAAAAAACGAAAGCACCAATCATGCACAATAAATGGTTTTGAGAGCTATAATGAATTTTCAAATTTAAAACAAGCTTTAATTTTGATTACTCTACATCGCACACAAATAATAAACACAATATAATTATAAAATATTTTTATAGCATTTATTTTTGAATTTAACTGATTGATTAGAAACTATCTTTCTTTAATTTTACATACTGGTAACGAGTTATTAAATTCCAATACCATATAAGACTCGCGCCTGCTCTCTTTTTCGGCACCCAACACGCGCAGTTTAGCCTTACGTTTCATAAATAAAGTTCACGCCAATGAGAACGATTTTTTTTAATTAAATTTTTAAACTACTTCATCAGTGACTACGGATGGCCTGCTCGTCATAAATTCCCGCCCTAAATTCACGATAGCATTTTTTCACGCGTTACTTGTATGACTTATTTTTTTATTACTATTTTTCTAGTTTAGTATGTACTATATAAACACAGTTCATAATTGTAAATCAATAAACTAGCTATGAACTTTTTTGAACAGCTAGTTCAGGAAAATTAGAAGCGCGAAGCTTCGGGAACGTTCTAGTGCGCGCTTCAAAACCGGCAGCCGTAACATCTCATCTACAATGTTATACACAATAAAATTTTGAGAAAGAATGCAGATTGTATATATATAGTTGCACAGGGTAAATGCCAAGGGTCTTACAGCTACATACGGAGACCCTAGCGAAGCATATTTCCCACCAGTTATCGATTTTTAAACCACTCAGCACACAGATGGGGTTGAAATTCCCTCATCATCCCTTCACGCGCATCCATTCGCACCGGATACGGTAATGAAACCGCCCTTCAACCCTTGCGCGTGTTTTTTACCCTCGCATTTCCGACCGGCCAATCTCCAACCCGGGAAAACACTGGCAGAGTGCAAAAATCAATTTCCCACACAAAAAACTTAAATGGTTGCTGAAACACCCAAACAAAAAATTAGCATTACAATGATGAAATAGAGATTTTTAGGGTAGTTTTTATGCATACTATGAGAATTATATACATTGAAATTTACAAAAAATAATACTGCAAGATAATTTAATTAAATTTATTAATAAACAAAAAAATAATACTACCAATAAGCTAGACCAGTGATGAGCAACTCAAGGCCCGCGGTCCATGAGCAGTTGCGACGTTTTAAAAGTATAAATATCGATAGACATCCAAAGCAAAACACCAAAATCTTTTTGGTGTTTTGGTTTTTGTTCGAAGCTACATGAACAGTTATGCATTACTTTCAGTACAAAAATTATCTGTTATACATTACTTGCAGTTGGTATGTCTTATATTTATTCATGGTTCTTTGAAACTCATTGTTTAATCCTCGAAATATAAACATACAAATATGTATGTGTACAAAATGCAATGCTGTTTGTTTGATATGTTCAGAAAAAAGATATGTTTTTAAAGAATATATTATCAAGTTACGAAACTAAAACATTTTTTAAATTTAAAGAAACACAAGGACAATTGCGGAAATACAAATTAAATGAATTGCAAAAAAGTGAAGCGACATCGATATATTTTTTAAATTGCCTCATCATCACTTGATACGACTGTTCATGCAAGTTATACTGTCAAATTTTAGCAGAAATGATGAAACGATTTACTAATGGAGAATTAAAAAAAGAATATTTAGAAGTCGTGCTTTGCAGAACAGATGTTGCTTTCCCAAATAAAAAATAAACGATCGCAAAAAATAGTTTATCTCGGTTTACAATTGCAAAAGAATTGACGATCTTTGAAATGATATAGAATTAAATTTAAAGGAGCAAACCTCGAAACTGGAGTGGATTGGAAACTTGCTGGGGGTTTTTTTTTTATAGGAACAGATTCCAGTTTTAATTAAATCGAAGAACTAGCATTCTTGGTTTTATTAATAATAAATATTTATTAAGTATTGAAAAGTTTTTGTGCCGATTTAATATCCCAATAAAAAATATCGTGGAAATTTTAACAGACAGAGCAAGAGCCATGTCTATTATGAATATTGTAGTGTTAGGAATTTTAAGCAAGGAATTGACGCAAGCTACAAAAACGAGAAATCATTTTCATTCCAATTTACATCAGGAAAATTTGTGTACAAAAATATAAAAAATGGCAAATGACACAAAATGGATTTAAAGAATTTTTAATAATTGTTATTTTAAATACCGAAGTTCGATGGTTAAGTCGCGGTAAAATATAAAAATGGATGTACGATTTAAAAAATCGATATCAAACTGTTTTTAGAGATGAGGGAATACTCATTTTCTGGATTTAATGAAGAATGGATGTGTGATTTTGCTTTTTGTGTTAATATTACACAAAATTAAATGCAGACCTTCAAGGAGCGAATCAACTTTTAACCAAAGATGTAATGCAGGTTACAGGAACAAGAAACCATCGTATCTCATTGCATTTTACATCTGAAAAAAAATGTGTGCAAAAATATTGAAAATAGCACTGCATCTTGCAGTTTTCGGTATTTTTTCAGTAAAAGTCCAGAGTGTTCATATAACTTGATACCTTTGGGACAAGTGCAGGGAAGAGCACTGTCATGTCAAGTACGGGATTTCAATTACCCAGGCAATAGATGCTGCAAGAATCGTTCCGAATGAAAGAAGAGAGTCGTCAAAGATATATAACCACCACTGTTCTATTCCTGATTTCAATACTTAATTTAAGAGGTAAAGCAACAATGTCACGCATAATAACATCGACAGAATCTCATCAATAAAACATAGCCGTTCCTTCGACTAGCTATTTATTCTGACAGCCTTAATTTGATTCTAATCTCGGACGTCAAGCGAATCAATAAAGATCCGTGAAAGTTTCACCCCCGGCTCTCTCAGATAAAACGCAAGTTAATCCATTTACGTCTTCATTAAACCGTAACAACGATCTCGCTGTCCAAATACATTGTGCGATACGACAATCAATCAAATTCGACACATAAATGACTTTTTTCGACTCGGATGATGTATTACCAGCCATATCACAACATTCAAACTTATTCCACC
The DNA here is from genome assembly GCF_051122295.1 of Plectrocnemia conspersa. Taxonomy (NCBI): domain Eukaryota; kingdom Metazoa; phylum Arthropoda; class Insecta; order Trichoptera; family Polycentropodidae; genus Plectrocnemia; species Plectrocnemia conspersa. The sequence goes on from NW_028277172.1 coordinate 15,570,175, forward strand.
TGTGCCAAACTAAAAAGGATTTCGATGAGCAATGTTAGATTTCACGAACAAACTCATTGGTATTTGTAACAGCGTAAAGATTGATTACGACAATAATGTAAGCATTACTTCAAAGGTATAAGATTAGTAAAACAAATTAAACTTAAAACGATTTCGAAGAGCTACGTTCGAACTAATATCCTGAAGTTTCGGCGAGTTACGTTCGTCTTTAATGAAGTAGATCAATTAATAGAATAAATAAAATAATGAATTTTATCTTAGTATTATAGGACTCGCTTAGTCAACGCGAAAGTTGCTATTATCGGAAAACCTCCATTAGAGATTATATTATTATACTATTTCCACCAATTTATAACCTTGCAGGATGTTAGACGATCAAGAGCGAGAAAAAACTGAAGATCAAACTGCGGCCAGAATCGCCAGAATAGACAATATCAATCTGAAAAGTGTCTTTTAACATATACTAAAAAGTTTGATGCCAAACTAGTGAAAAAATATAATTTTGGAGGCATGTTCCAAAGTAATACAACTGCAAGAGCAATAAAACTCATGACTAATGTGTACGTTTGATACGTTGTAAATAAAATATATGACTCGAAAGCATTTCTGCTATTACTAAATATGACAATATAATGAATTAGCTAATTGGTTTTAAATAAAATACTGAATTCGATGCTGTATGGAGCTGTGGTCCGAGCAACACCGAGCATTTTTTATCAATGCGGTTTTATTTAACAAATTAGTGTACAACTTTAGTAACAATGCTTCAATGTCAAAAGATTTACATATTAACCCTCGAAAAAATGTTTGTGCCTTTGGGTCGATATTTTTAGAATGCTAATTAGACATTAAAATATCTCAATGGAGCCATGAAACGAACTAAATTAGGTTTTATGAATGCGCCTAGACCAAAACCTTGGACTAATTTATGTATACGTTTGATCCGTTGTAAATAAAATGTTTATTATATATGTTTTTAACTTGCCTATAGATGCAGTCGGGCGATTCTGATCATTGATCTTTTTAACAGCTTTTTCTCCAAATTTCGCCAGACTTCACTGTTCAACTGGCGCCTTACAATTGCAAAAGGTTAACCCAGACGGAACTATTCCAGCCAAAACAATCGCATTCTCGCCACAGTACGCGAATATGAACGGTCCATATTATACGTACTGTCCGTGCACACAGTCTTCACCTTCTGGCAGCCACCCCGGCCGCCCAACCCTCGCCAGAACTGCCGCCCACGACGGCCGTGACGTCAGCGGGCGTCGATCAATGAAGCCACACGCGAGCCGGCTGCGGTAATACCCTGGCCCGGAAACGCGGGAAAGTCATGATGATGAAGGAATAAGAAGACACTTGTCGCGGAAAGGGGTCGTTCCCCCGCTCACGGAGAGTCGAACCAAAACTAACCCACTTTCCCAGAACGTGCTCGAAACGCGTGTGCGGTACTACGATATATCCAGGGAAAATTAGCTGTCAAGTTGCAAGATTGCTGAGCTCTACTACTCCGCGATCTGGAATTCTGATAAGATTTATACAATATACTCGAATGTGAACATTTCGCCTAATATAAATAAAAGAAAAAGCGTTCGCCACTTATTTTTGGTTCATTTTCATCATATATATTCGTATCTGGCTTTCAAGTTGATCTAACAAGATTTTTTTCCTAATTATTTGGAGGTTGAGGAGGATCAAATTTGTGTCGACTATTATTTCTTCTGTTTATAAATGATATTAACCATCGATGACATAAAAATATTAAACTCCATTAAAATGTTAAAAGTAAAACCATATATTGGAGGAATTCTTCTCAAAAATGGAATTCTAAATATATAAGATTTTGGTATCTTGTATACAATGGTTTTAATTTTTTGAAGGTACAAGTAGATTTTGAAGATATATACATAAATTATATAAATAAATATGCTCTCTTCCTTTCCTATAAAATGCTCATATATCACTAATTCTAACCATAAAAATAAAAATAAAGCGAAAAACTTATTATAATAACAAAACTATGATCAACTTGTCTAATAAAATGTTCCAATATTATATATGCCAAGAGATTCATCGAATTGCACAAAACACTCCCGCAAGCAAAGCACCATTCTTCAAAATAGAGAGAGGGTTCCAAATTTATACATTCAACAAAACGCCACTAAAATAAACAATGCACACCTCCATAAAACTAATTTATGTTATAGCTGAAGACTTTTACTGTCTTTTTTATCTTCCGCGTACTCATATCTTTCATCCGCGGCCGTTAAGCGAGCAATAAACCCAAATTTAAAGTTTCGCACACATTCTTGCACACCTCTCGTAATAACTACGCTCTTATAAAACGTTATAATTGTTTGCTTACAGCAAAATATCAAATATCAATTTGTGTAGGCGTTTTTCAATTATTATGTTGCTGAAACAATATCGGCTGAAACTGCTCCTCATTAACCGAAGGAGAGCTCAAATTTGTTTTAATCAAAACAGTGTATCGAGTAACGTTTCGTGTCTGTGTGCATAATATAAAGGTGGTGGTTCGTTATTTTTATTCTCTCTCTCTCTCTCCTGTTTTGAATTTCGTCTACGAAAACCATTAGCATTCGACTCGGCGACTGGTATATACATACATAACCACTCGAAAACTAACCATACCCAATTATTTAACCGGCGGTTTTCATTCAACTTGTTAGCGAATTTTAGTAAATTGTGTTTGTCAATTAATTACCATCATCACATTTTAATTAAAGTATACATTACAGAATTACAATATTACATAGTTTACTTTGATTATGCAACTTTGATATTTTTACCTAATATTAAACATCAATACTGCGAAGAAAAATATTTGGTAAGTAGGAGAAACGACTTTTTTAATAAGTTCGCAAAAATTTCTCTTGAAGATACAGATTTTACAGAATATCAATTCCGAATATATAAGATTGATAAATCTTTACATCTAGAATTATTATTTTTGTTTTAGATTTAAACAAGTTAATAATGTTTAGTGCAATATTTTCGACTAAATGGTGCGTAGTGATAGTAACAGTTCGCTTGCCCCACACATGTCACATCAAATATGTATGTACTTGTAAGCTAGCTCTTTTAGTTTATGCAACATTCGAAACGCAACCAATACATGGAAAATATACATATTTTAAAAAACAATTCATTACATTTTAAAAATAAAATCACGGTTAAGTTGAAAGTAAAAATACTATTATTTTATGTCAGTTTTCAGTTTATGTAGAAGAAGATTGGTAGTACATTTTCAATTTTTAAAAAGTCACTATGAAAAATTGTGAGTGTACCGAATCCAAAGACAGTTTGCTGTTAATTCGTACTGCAATACACCCATACCTCGCTATACGGCCGCTCTTTAAACGGCCTTTCGCTATAACGGCCCTCTTCAATTAAGGCACGTTTTCGATTTACGGCCTAAAATGTTTCGCTATAACGGCAAAAAAACTTTTTTTCGATGTCGATTTTTTTTTTAAATTTAAAAATAGATTTAATTTGCATAATTTTAAAATGAAAGGTGAAGCAGCTAGCGCCGATGAGGCCGCATCTAAGAAATATCCCAACATTTTAAAGGGAATTATTGAAAGAGGTGGTCATAAACCTAAACAAGTGTTTAACGTAGACGAAACAGGGCTTTATTGGAAGAGAATGCCTGATTGCAGGTACATTTCAAAAACCGAAAAATCTGCGCCTGCTTATAAGGTGTCTAAAGAACGATTAACTTTGCTACTTGGTGCAAATACCGCGGGTGATTTTAAGCTAAAACCACTTTTAATATATTTGTCCGACAATCCAAGGCCTCTTAAAGGACTAAATAAAAATCAATTACCCGTCACATGGAGATCCAACAAGAAAGCTTGGATGACTAAAGCTACTTTAGAGGATTGGTTCAAAAATCACTTTTGCACAGAAGTGAAAAAATATTTGCGAGACAATAACTTAAGCAAAAAGGCTTGGCTAATTTTGGATAATGCACCAGGGCATCCTACTAATTTATCCGAACTATCTGAAGATGTCATGATTGAGTACCTTCCGAAAAATACAACAGCTCTGATCCAACCAATGGATCAGGGTGCAATAGCCACTTTTAAGGCATATTACCTACGCCGAACTTTCCGACAACTTATAAGGGAAACCGATGGTAAATCTTCAATTAAAACATTTTGGAAAAACTATAACATCAAGGACGCTGTTGACAGCATCAGTGAATCATGGAAGGAATTAAAATTAACAACAATGAACCATGTTTGGAAAAAATATGGCCAGAATGTGTAAAAAGTACTGATGCAGAAGTTAATTGCCTTCCTGAAATTAGGCAAAACATTTTGGATCTAGCACATGATCTCGACTTTGAAGGTTTGAACGAACGTGATGTGCTTGATCTACTTGAAGCTGATAGAGAACGCCTTTCATATAAGGAACTCATTCAGTTGCAAGCAGAACCGGCATTTGATGAAGAAACAGAGCCTGTTGTATCCAAACAGCTAACATCAAAAAAATTGTCAAAAGCTTTTTTCTATTTCGAACAAGGAATAAACATCTTCCTTGAAAACGATCCTGACGTCGAACGTAGCGCTAAAGTTTCTCGAGGAATGATATCAGCCATTAGCTGTTATTAATCACTGAAGAACGAAAGAGACAAAAAGGCAAGACAAACAACGTTGGACAATTTTTTTAAGCCAGGCCCATCCTTACCAGCGAAAAATGAGAACGACAGTGATCTGCAGGTTACCATTTCTTCATCGTCTTTAGATTAAAGCCATTTTAAAAAAACTTATGTATGTATTCATACACATATGTTATGTAACATGAAGTTGTTTCATTTTTGTTTATGGATTATTGTTGGTTTTTGGAGTCTGTTATTATTTTATGTACAAATGTATGTACTTATTATGTATGTATTTTTGATTTAAATTAAATAAAAAGATAGAATGCATTTTAAATGATAAACCATGTTACATATTTAACAAATTTGGAACCGATCCCATTGAATTTGTATGAATTTGTATTAGAATAATTGATTCGTTATACGGCTTTTCGCTTAGCGGCCAAGTTTCGTGGAACGTATCTAGGCCGTAAAGCGAGGTATGGGTGTAGTGCATCGGCATTCTTTTTGTGAATGTGAGTGAGAAGCGATACATTCTCGCTTCTCTTATTGATGCGAGAATGCTCATTTCAAGATTCACATCCGGCTATAAAAATAAATATTTCGGCCCATTTCGCACAAAATAAATAATATATTTGTAATATCACAGTAACTAGTTGGCAACTCCTACCGTATCGATATGTTAGTTCCAGCGTCTGTGTGTTTTGGATAAAAAGAGGAAGATGTGACGCTCACTGCTTTATACAAAACAATCACCGAAAGGCTTAGATGCGGTGCAAGCAACAGATAGCACCAAACCATACCTCGATTCGAAACATTGTAGCGTTCACTAGCAAAAAAATAGTTGATAAATTAACGGAAAGGTTAAGCAACAATAAACATCGACTAACATAAGCTACGTATTGATTTGCCGAAATTCACTACTGGAATTATTCATATGTGAAAGAGCAATGAAAGCTGTTTCGAACTTAAAAGCAGTTTATTATTAATAGTTCTACAAAGTTCATATTATGTTATAATTTGAGGATCACGAAACCTCAAAGGCGCAGCTGTTTTTCTAATATATTATTTAAGCGTGTTTTGCCATTAGCAATTGAATTCGGAATGGCAAATGGGTTTTGAATCCCTCGTTCTTGAATTATTATATGAAGGCATTCCATATAAGCCAAAAATATCACAAGGGCATGGAATCTTATTATATTTTTTATATAGAATTTATTATACTAAATAGTTCGATAACAAAAAACTTGCCGGTAAACCACTAAATTAAATTTTAAGTGCCGATATGAAGATATTGAAGGTAGTGTTACGTCGAAGAAAATATTAGTTACCTGATACCTGACTTCGAGCAATAAAGGTCATAAGAATCAAATTTCAGTAGCTCGGTGGGTTCTTGAAAAGCCTGCCAAATTGAATATAATATAGGAATTTAAAGGTTGTAAAACAAACAAACAATCAATGTATTAATGAGAGTGAAATCAACAAGATAATTAACAAGATAATAACTAACTACCGTCGTATAATATATAATATTTATATCGGAGACTCCAATTCGACTATTGGAATATGTATTATATAATAGAATACATTTGTTATTCGAGTATTTGTCTAACGATTCGTTCACATGTGTAGTGCAATATTATGATTTTTTAATTCGTAGATGAATATTGCAACTCTAAAAATGTGTTGATGTACCGCTGTAGTATCGACAGTTCATGTGTCCTGTCTTGTTTTGCGAAATTTATATTATTATATTAACCCTTTGGATGCCGGGCATTTTGGGAAAAATGTTCCAGAACTGCCGGGACTTTTTATTAAATAATTAAAAAGTCAAAATGTGTATTTTAGTTTGTAAACATGCTGTCGCGGCGTGCGACGCTGTCTGCAGTGAACTTGACCTAATTAATGATGAATATGCGATTGTGTGTTATTTTAGTTCTTATTTGCGCTGTAATAAGAGTCATTATCGCATGACGTATTAAAAATTACGAGATCTGAGCGGCCGAACTCCGACCAGGAATCAATAACAATGGTATATAATATGTTATTTATTTTTAAAATGTAAATAAAACTTTTCGTAAAATAATAAAATATGATATTTTTAAATAATGGTTTAAGTAAAAATACCCTACAGACTGTTGAATATATGTATATATATATATTTATATATTTATATATATATATATATATATATATATATATATATATATATATATATATATATATATATATATATATATATATATATATATATATATATATATATATATATATATATATATATATATATATATATATATATATATATGTATATGTATATATATAAAAATAATGATTATAATATATTTATAACATATATTTGAAAAATGTTATAAACCCCTGAAGCAATTACCCTACAGACGGTTGAAAATGTATTGGATACTACGATTTCGGAGCCGTCGGATCCGGCAGTTCTCGCTAGTGTAGCGAAAGCCGATATATCGGATTTCGGTAGCCAAATGGTTAATGTTATTTATATAAGCTAAAAGCTAACAACAACAAAAAACACTTTGTAATTGCAGAAATTACTCATATATTTCCAAGTTAATATTATACAACTGTGGACTTCTCGACGGCTGGTATTGAATTTTATTTAAATCAATACAAAAAATATTTTAAGTGTTGTAAAAAATTGATCATATAATATAATAGTAATATATTTTTGGGCATACCGAGTTGCTGTAACACATTGTTGGCAATATAGCCTACATAAACAGCAACTAAATTAGGATGTTCCATTATGTTTAAAATTAAAACAGATAATCTTGATATTTTTTAACATACATAGAAATACGTATGAGTGAAACTGTATTCATTATTTAAACTGTATTTTTTGATTCTTCATATCTTTACGAATATTTTATCGCTTACTATTAGATATTGGAATAGTTGAAAATAACTCTATAATAACTATACATACATATTCTCATCAAAAATAATAAATACTCTTATGAGTTATCTCCGTTCTATTTAATATATAGTGAATTTAATTTACGACGGATTAACTTTGATATTGAACACGATTCCGACATTTTTTCTACCACACACGATTATTTATTACAAACTGAAAACGCAAGTATTACAGCAAAACGCTTATCTGAACAACGATAAAAGCACAAAGCCCAGAAACGCCAACACTTTTACCGATAAGGCCGATTACCGGCTTAATTGGTTAAATCGGCAAAAACGAAGGGTAAAGCTCGACACAAATGGTCTTTTTCTGCCGCAAAACCACCAACTATAAAACCACAAACACGGCCAAAACACAAACCATTCATCTGATCGTGATTATTATTATTAACCCTCGGTTTAACGCAAGATCGATCCGTTTTTCGGCATTGATCATTTGCGCTTATTTCCGCGCTAACCCGATTATTGCCGCACAGTAAATCGCTAAAATGATTAGGTAAGTGAATTCGAGTCTTTCACGGGCGAACGAATTTGGTTCAATGCGTTAATTTAATATTACTAAGGGTAAACATTGAATGTGGTTTGCGGATTAAATACGGCATGTGGCATACATTATTTAGGAGCAATTACATAATACATTAAATTAACGTACATTAAGAACCAATGGAAAATCATTACACCTAATACGTAGCTCATTCACAAATTTAATCATTTAAAGATAAATGAAGTAAAAGCTTCTAAAAAAATGTTATAAATATGAATATTAGTTTCCGTTCTATCAAAAGATATTCGAGACTGAAATGTGTTTGAGATCTCCCGGAAAACTTAACCGAAATTGCTATAGTTGTACTTATATGCAGTAACAAAGACACGACATTTTAATGACAGATTCGCGCATGCAGATATTTTCGCTTCTAAATATGTAAAGTCAAGCAGGAGTCTTGTAACACAAAAGGGTTATTTGAGGCCTCGTTAAGATGGCATCCTTCAACTGAAGGGTCATCAGCGCCGTCCTCGTTCATCCTGTACCTTTCAAACGGGCATGCTTTATCACATTTCTTGCGAACCATATTCAATGAATGTCAAATTGGCGAGAGCCTGGAGCCGCTTGTTAACCTCTGTCAGTTCGAGATACGGTCAGTTCCCTTTGTCTTTCAGATTAAGCTTATTTTGTTGTGACATAGTTTCGCCCGAGGCCAACTTATTAAGCTTCCGAATATGCTTAATAAATTAAATATGTATCAAAGTCGTTTCAGAAATATTCGGTAGTAAAAATGGGAGCTTTTTTGTTTTACTCGGTTAGAAATACTGCCGTTTCCACTAGGATGCGGGTGATGTATCAGAGTTTATCAAGCAAAATTGTTTCAGTGTGTTTAAAATAGTCGCGTAAATTATTGTACTAATCTTGCCAAGTGAAAGGGGGCGTTCGGTGATTAGTTTATTCTGCTGCTGAAATACATTGAGATGTAATAGTAATATTTTTTGCGCTTCGGGCAATTAGGGTCGTGGTAATTGCTGGGGAGATCTCAGCTACACGTTCGGACCCTACTAGGTTGAGCTTGAGTCATTTGAACAGCGGTACGTTCAAAAGTACACTGTTGTTGTTTACTCTCGTCACAGACGATAGCGCTGAGGAGCTTCTGGTGGCGATTAATGATTAAACCTTGCATGAAACTTGTAAAAACATTAGAAATGTTAAAGTTTTCAGGAGCAATCAATGATGGAAAGCTTTAAACATCAAGAACAAATAAAAATGTGATCATTATCAAGACTGTTCGAAATCGACGTTTACATGTAAATACTAATCTCGGATGAGATAGGAATATTAAAAACAAATCATTACAGAGAATCTTTACATGAGGAAAAATTGTGAGAAACTCATCCCCAGAAACTAATTGATGTTCCTCAAAATCAAAAACCACCTGAAATGACTCATTTTGTCCATGCTCAAAACAACCTCTCACATTAAGAAATCCTGCAATGCTACGAGGGATCGAGGAAGTAATTCGAATAACCATGGATTGTTTTCGCACCACGCGTACACTAACTGATAATACGCATCCGCAAAGACGTCGTACAGTGCGCATCGAAGAAGTTGTTTCTTCGGTGCGCATCGTGCACAGCAAACAGAGCTGTGTCCATCCACTTTATGGAAAATTTTGGTTTACGAGCTTACAAGATCCAGCTCGTGCAAGAATTGAAGCCGCTTGACCATCGCGTGCGTCTTACGTTCGGTGAATGGGCCGAAAACGAGATTACTCTTGATCCTCATTTTGACCACACAATTTTGTTCAGCGATGAGGTTCATTTTTGGACATTAACAAAAAGTCACTGTTTTGTGTGCTTTATGGGGCTGGTGGAATCATCGGTAAATATTTTTTCAAAAACGACGCCGGCAAGAACGTCACAGACAATGGTGAGTTCTATAGATGCATGATTACTGACTCATTCTCAATTTGAATGGCATTAATATGGAAGAGCTTTGGTTTCAACAAGACAGCGCTACATGCCACAAAGCGCGCGCTAAAATCAATCTATTGAAGGAAACATTGGATGAGCGCATAACTTCGCGTAATGGACTTGTGAATTGGCCTCCAAGATCGTGTGATTGGATTATTTTCTTCGCGGATATGTGAAGTCACTAGTCTACGCCGATAAACCAGAGACGATGGACGACTTGGAAGCCAACATTCGCCGCGTTATTGCCGATATATGGCTTTAACTGTTCGAAAAAGTGGTCGAAAATTGGACTATTGGTTTTATTCGAGCTAGCTGCGACGCTCATATGCCCAAAATTATATGTAAACACTAATGGTATAAAATTACCTTTCCCATAAAGGCAATACCATCCACGATTGTTATGTTTTTTATTTAATTTGAAAGTTTTACATCTCTAAAAGAACATCCTTCATATATGCACTGTCAAATCACTTGCACACAGTACACACAAAATAATTTATAAACAATGTATCTAGGTATTGTATACTCTCACTGTTGAGTGTTTGTTAAAATTAAATAATTTATATATTTAATAAGTATTTTAAACCATTTATGTAAGGTAAATCATGTTGCCAATTTATATAATTCTCCTTTTAAATATTTTCGTTGCAGATTTATTGACGGGGTTCGCTTTCTGACCAACACTTGCTCGCATCTAACCTGTCTATATAGTATACGTCTACTTAAGAGCTTTAAAAATCGTGCTCTAGCACCGGGATAATGGCACTCGATCATATTTTGAATTGACTATTTAGTTACTTGTAAGAACTTTTTGAAACACCATCGTGTAATAAAAAATTTGGTAACTTAACCCTTTAGACGCCAGTGACGTGCCTGCACGCCAAAGCTGTCGGACCGTCAAACGCCAGCGCGTGCAGGCACGCAAATGTTATTACGGACACATTTATTAATAAAATTGATTTTTTTTTCGTTAATTTAATACAGAGACATCTATTAAATGGAATGTGATCGTTAAAATGTGCAATTTTTGAACCATTCTTTTATTATTTACGATCGAGCATACAGACGTTGTTAGGGCTGCTACAATGTTTTTTTAAAATGATAAAAAAACACAATTTTTTGTAAAAAAAAAACATTTGTTGAATTTGAATTTTGTTTTTGTTTATATTATAACATTATTGCCATATTTAATTTTTTTTTAATTTTTTTGAAAAAATTGAAATTTTTTAAATATATGAAGTAGCCGCCATTTTGATAAAAGATTTTGATTAAAACAACGGAAATTATCGTGTCCCATACAAATATTAAAAACAACCAAAAACATATAATATAAACCACATACAATATAAATTACATATAATATTTGTGTGTGGCAGCCCTGACAGTGGTTTTTAAAACTTGTTATTTCTGTGCTTTTTTTTCACTTTTATGTTAAAATTAATAAAAAGGAAAGTAAACAGTGATTTTCCAGGTAAATAATGTTCCTCTTTCATAATAATTTAAAGGGTTGAAAATGGTGGCCTACAGAGCAAATTCATAGAAATTTGCTTGGCGTTGAACTGGTTAAAGAATGTGACTTAAAACTTAAAGAAACATTAAAAACAATGGATGATCAAAATGTTTTCATGATATCCAAGTTTTTTAGTGGAAGTCTTCCATTGCGTTAGGTGGCACAAGACTTTTACACAGTAGTGTATATGAAGTCTTATCTGTTTTACCACAATGGCAAGTTCGCATAATGTTTTGAAAACTTTTGAAGGTTCTGGAAGCAAATGGCTAACCAGATATGTGCTTTCAAAAGAGGAACATATGTATTTACAATGAACCAACAAAAGTCGGAGCAGTAGAGATCAAACTGAAAAGTTGTATCTACCGTCGCATCTTCAGGCCGAACAACTTGACAAAACGAAAAAATCTCCCCTTTGAAAGTTCTCCGGGGACGAGGAAGGCGTTGAGTGGGAGGGGGTGGCGCGCTATCGATCGGCGAGTTGCGACAAAGGCGCCGCTGTCGGCGTCGAAGCGCACCACTTTAAACGAACGCCGGTTTCCCGCCAAAAAAACAAACCTACCACAGACAGTAACACCTCGATTAGCGACCAAAACCCGATAAACAATTTATGACCATCGCACCTGTCAAACGAGCGAGATAAGCACGAGCGCCGCAATACCGACGCGACGTAATGCGTTTATCGATTTTAAGCAATTGCGCCAAAATTAATCACACAACTAAAAAAATAAGAATAACACGCGATTATCTCACGTCATCTACACAATATAAACATTACATTAAAAGTATGAGTTTCAAAACTCTTAACAATATCTATCATAAAAAACAATTATATTGAATTCTTATAAGATTATGTAGTTTGATAATGTAACAGCCGTGGAGTCTTATAGGATCGATCGAACTGTCAAAACGCGAATGGCGATGGCGAGATCGTTCGCGAAGCTTACCGTCGATGAGTTTGAAGGTCTAAATCCGAGATCGTCGATTGGGATTGTTGTTCAATTTACGGACTGGGAGGTTCCGGGCCGAGATCGGCCGCTGTCTACGCTCCGCAGTCAGACTACAATCTCCGCCGGCGACACGCGGACCTAACTGACGCAATAGCGGCCATCAACCGCGAACGTAACAACGCGCTTAACGGCCATGTATACGTAGCAATTTTTTATAATAAAAATTATAACATAATAAAAAATATTATTTAAGGTTAACTGTTAGAACATTTGTTATACTTATCTTATTCATTACTGTCCTAACAAAAGATGTAGTAATTTTCTTGGTAATAATTGGTATCGGGTTTATACAAGTATTGCATACTAGTAGTTTTTTATTATTATTAATTATAAGTTATTAAAAAATGTTGTTTATAACAACTTTATTTGTAAAAATATTATCTTGTGGGGGGCTTATTTTTTAAGACCAAGACCCAGCGGCACTCTGGTAGCACACGTGACAGCGGTGGAGGGCAGCACATTATTTGGCGACTTTGACGTGGAGACGACGAACGATAGTGCCTCGTCCGCTGGTCGCTCATCTATTTCATTCATGAAACGTGTAGCTAAATTCTAATAATTTATTTAAAATACTACTGCAGCAGCTTAATCTGTGTGTATGTAATTGCCATCGTTTAAATGTAAAAGCTAAATTAAGACACTTGAATATTATATAAATTGTAGAACCACTGATGTCCCTGATAACGAAGTTTACGTATTTTATATGAAATATGGTTTTAAGAAGTTTAAATCGCACAGGACCAGACATTATTCCTGACTTGATATTGAAAGGCTGTTAAAAAAATCTCCATGCTCCTCTATATACATACATACATTTTCAATTCGTCGCTTGAAACTTAATCGTGTCCTAATTTGAGGAGATGTACAAATGTTTTCTCAATCCACATAAAAAGTGATTAATCCTGTATCGAAAACTTCATAAAGGTTGCCATTCCTTCGAAATCTGCCAAATTGTTTGATTGATTTGATTATTCACAGATATATCCATAATCAATAGCAAGCGCTAGTGGACCAGCAACACGGTTTTTGTCAGCGTTGTTTCAGTGTCATAATCTCTTGCGTCTTTCGAAGGTTCAGGTCGATATAATCTACACCGACTGTCAAAAAGCATTCGTCAAAGTTTGTAATGAGCTACTTCTTTAAAAGCTTAGTAACTTCAGTTTATCGAACGGTTTTATTAGCTCTTTTTCAAGTTACTTTAGTTACCGCCGACAGTATGTGAGCTATGATAATCATCGCTAACTGTGGAGTGCCAAAGTGATCGAATCTGGGCTTTCTGCTTATCAACGACAAAAATACGATAAACCACTTAACACATGGTTAAGAACTCATTTTTGTGCAATTTTGGTTTCGCAAAATGCTTTGGAGCTTCATGTTTGTCTAGACCGCTTTTTGCTGTAAAATATCCATTTTTTATTGCACTTAAAAAAGCCCGTAAAAGCGTGTTTTAAGTGATTCATAACTGTTGAAGTACTAACGCCTAACTGTTGATTTAACTGATAAAGTATGTTGTTAACATGTATGTTTCATTCAATAAATTGATTGTAGCGCGCTGTGTAGCATGTTGCGCCGTCTTGTTGAAACCAAAGATGTTTCACATGCCATTCAATTGGGAAACGAAAAGGTCAGTAATCTTGGATCTATAGCGCTTTCCATTGACTAACATTTCCATTGGCTTGTGAATTTTCTTCACTTCAAATGCGACAATTTTTCTTTTTGACATAGCCATTCAATCAAAAACGAGCCTCGTTGCTGAACACAATTTTGTGGTGAAAATGAGGATCAAGAGCAATTTCATTTTCGACCCATTCATCAAACGTACGGCGCACACGATTGTAAAGCGGCAGCAATTTTTGTACGAGCTGGATCTTGTAAGCTCGTAAACCAAGAAATTTCAGCAAAATCATTAATAAAATGGATGGTGCACAGCTGCAATTGCTGTGCACGATGGCGAATTTACTCATTCGGGTCTTCCTCAATACTACGCTTCACAGCAAAAATAACGGTGCGCACTGTACGACGTCTCTGCGGATGCGTATTATCAATTAGAGTATACGTGGTATGAAGACGATCCATAGTTATTCGAATTACTTGTTAGGATTGACGTTTATGTGAACCGTACAATGGACGAACCACGATTTTTGAAATAAATTTGCAAGCGTTATTCTGGCGTAAGTCTATTTATGGTGAAATGGCAAACCAAACTGAGCACAAATCAGCTGTCGCTGGAAAAAGAGTTGCCAATTCGAAAAACACCCTTTACATACCTTTAGTTTGTTGTTATAGACTGAATAATGTCCAGCAATTTTTGGTAATAGTATCCATACTTTAACAAAATTTTAGGCTAGTTGTATTTTAGCTGTTTTACCTTTATACCGTGAAATTAGAAAAATCTGATATGTGATAATCGTTCGAAATTATATTTGTATAATAATAACCAGTTCCGATATCAGACACGACAGAAATTGAAAAGCAATAAGGTTCATATAAGGGTTTTAAATATTAGTCACCGACTTTTTTGAAATCCGAAAGTTCTTTTACTAATGTTGTCATTATTGATTGGTGTATCAATAAAAAGTTAAAGTTCTTCATTGTCGTGGTGTATCAATTAAAAGCTAAAGTTCTACAAAATTCTCGTTTAAATATATCGTGTCTTATCCCTGTTGTTTTTCTGGATGGTGAGAATTTTCTTAGTTTTATGGTTCACTTTACCAGAGATTTTTAATCAAAAAACATCAATATTTTGCATCAATAACTGTAAAAAATATAACAGTTAATCGAGTGGATATGTAATTTATCTTTTCTTATCGCACATTCGACAAAATAAAAAATATTATTTATTTTTTGAGTAGTTTTATTTTTAGAGCCAAAAATACATATTATAATTGAATAACATTTATCATAAAAAATACAATAAAAGGCATTTTTCATGTTTAAAATTATTACAAGTTATTTATGCGCAATGTTCAAGTTTTTAGTTGTATGTTTACTTTTGATTAAAAAAGTGCACTTTTCAGTTCATTATTTAGAATTCAACCAATAGTAAAAAAATACTTTTTTTATCAATTTCTTGATTTATTATTGTATAACATACAACTAATGTGACATTAGTATTTAAACAGATAAGTAATAATATTTGTTTAAAATCATGAAACACTATTTGAGACGTTTTAATAAATCATTAGATTAAGATCAATACAAAATGTAGTCATAACTCCACATTTATAAGTGATATTTTGTAAAAATGATTTCGTTTGTCCCCATTGTGCTTCAGTCAGCACTTCTTCAGCAGCAGTCCAACGTGGACGCCTCGTCTATCGGCATCTCTCTTTTCCATGTAAACTTAACGCCAGTCAATATCCGAAGCAGCTATGACTTTCGTCTCTTTCGCTATCACTATTATTCGCTGAGTTATACGATCTATGTATATCATTGCTAGGTACAGGAAATTTATTAAAATGGCAAATTCCTCAGACCACCACAAGAATGCCATTCAATTTTTACACAAGATGGACAATGTAAAATGCACTATATTAAGAAAAATCTATAATTTCTTGCCGTGTGACCTAATAATGCAGATCGCGAAATTATCAGCTATGAGAGAAATCGTTGAATCTCTCGTCGATTTACCAAATAAGATGCCAGATTTTATTGAAGTAAAACCTCTATATTATTTCAAAATAAACAGCACAAAATATCTCCACGAGGTTAAATAACTAGCAACACCATGTAAAGGCTGGAACTCTCCGGGACACAGTTTCGGTAATAAATTGGTGGGCGAGATCGCAGTTTTTAATTAAAATAACAATATGAAACCCATTATTTACGTCTTCGTGAAATACTGAGAATACAACAGACCATTTATGAGTGAATTTTACAACATCTAAAAAAAGTATGTGTTAAAGAAAACAGTCGTAATGGTTCATTATTTACTATTGTTTAACGCTTTTTGCGACTTTCATGACAAATTTTCGAATTTATTGTTTTGATGCATGAGGCGGTGCAGGCGTTAAGACATTCTGGCATAATCCAGAACTGGTTTTGACTGCATCGACTATTCTTTTCAACATGTCACGATCCTATGCTGATTTAATACAATTAAAATCCACACCAAACAAACGTCAAGACTATTTTTAATATCTAGTTAATCAAGCAAAATATAAAGTAAAGATGCGTCTAATCCTCACAGTAGACAAAATAGAAACATACCCATCCACAACTCAATTTTATGTTAATTAAAATACCATATGAAAAATACACACATATAAGCAGGAATAAAAAAGGTTAAATGACATTAAAAATAGATTTGTTTTAATAATGAGTAAAGTTAATGTTTTATTCTTAGAATCTATTATTGAAATGGAACAAAATCAACTGAAGCTCAATTTTTAGACTGAGTTTGAAGAGCCAGTTTTTGTCGAGTCGACAAAAGTCATGACGGTGACTGTCGTAGCGACCTTTGAGATATTATTTTACCAAAGAAAAATAACGTTTCTGGATTCATCCAATCTTTTTCCAACTAAAAAAACTTGCTATTGGTATAACGTAAGAAGCAATTGTTGCGTCGTAAACTTCGAAACAATATGAGATGAAGCATTTGAGCACTCCGAATGGCAAACATACGATGTGTCGACGTGACCTTTTGATTCGCTCTAAAGTCCTAGAGAAATCATGTGTCGACTCGACACTTCAGCAGCAGTGTTCTACATCAAGTGTAGTATGTTTTGTTCATTTGAATTACTGATTAATGTGTCAAATCAGCGGTTGAATCGACAAAAATAACCTTACATAAATGGCTTTTGAAAGAGCACTTCATTCACAAAAATTTGGTTTTAATGTAAAATAGTGCTTATTGCAAGACTAACTGAGCTCAAGAACATACGTACGTAACTTGATTTTCAACCCTGATTAAGAATGTGATAGACCACTCTTTTAAAATTTCTTCATTGCATCTGTTATATAAACAATGTTAACTATTTACAGCTTATTGCAATGTCAGCAAACAAATAATACGAAATGTCTTAAGTAATATGTAGTTAATATTAAGCCTAGAACAGCGAGAGTGAAATTATCGAATATTAATAAATTAAAAGCAAATTTTGGATGATGTAATGAAACTAGTTGGATTGAGATAATTGCAACATAATTGCAAGTAACGTATCTGTAATTTTGGAGCAACATTTAAAAGTTAAAGGAATAGAAATACATTATAAAATCATCAATGAGTAAACTATTTATTGTGGTTAGTCAATCAACTTACACATTGTTGCTGAAAACTTGAAATATTAAAAATCCACAGCCATAAATTTAATCTGTTAACGGTTTCGTCTAGAGAATTTTTTTAACTGAAAGCAAAACCGCAAAATATGTAATATTACTTTTAGTCCACTAATCAGAAATCTTTCTGTAGTCTCGACTTTTTGTATTATGTGAAATTTATGTAATCTTGGTTCACATAAAAAAAAAGTATATTTATTTTATTTTAATTTTAGTCCAAAATGTTTAAAGCAGATTATGAAAGTGACGAGGAAGTATTAATAAGTAAATCAGACAATGAAATTGATTTTTCTGAATTATCTGATGATGATCTCATTCTATTAAAAGATTTTGTTGATAAATATAGAAAATCCAGCACCTACCATTTAAAATATAAATTTGCAGTTTGATGATGATGCAGAGGCAACAATTATACACTATTTTGAATATTTTTGGAATATGGAAATCCTGGACTTGATTACGAATGAGACTAACCAATAAGCAGTTTGTCCATTAAACATTTTTAATATCCTATCTATCGCTGGATATATACAACGGCCCTTTAAATGCAACAATATTTTAACATATTCAATAACAACAGATGAATAGAATTCTTTCAAACGTTTTGTTCTTAATGTATATACTGAAAAGTACAAAAATACAAAATCACACTCCAATCTTCCGGCAGCACATTGTGCTGAATTATGTTTTTTACAATTACTTGAATACAGGACATTTTCCGTAAATACAGAACGTCTGGCCACCTTAAGTATACAGTAGCAATATCTGGGACGATTTTGCACTCATGGCGCAGCATACTCTGATTATTATTAGTTATTTTCGTTGTTTCTAGAAAGAAACGAAATTAACTATGTATATCTATACAGTTGGTGACTCATATTGTAACAGTGTGACTCACTGGACCAGTAATAAAATGAAGAAAGTTACCACATAGGGTTCTCAATCGAATATTCAAATTATTCGCTTGATTTTTAATTACATAAATATTCGAATAGTTGATCAAATATTCGTTAATACCATCTGGAATGAAATTTGAAAAATATCTTAAAATGAAACAATTTGTATACTTGGGCAACACAGGTGGTCGTTTTCTCTCTCAATATATCCAAATGACAAGTGCCGCTCCAAAATCCATTGTCCTTAATTTTGTTTCGAAATGTGAGACAATGAGACGCTTCTTCTTCACAAAAAAATGCTTATAGGCCTTTGAAAAACATTCATGGATAGAATATTTATCGGTTGTATTTATTATGACCGAAATTCGCAGAATTCATTAGATGAAGGAAACAAGATGTTGAAAAAACTCACCATTGATTATCGTTTAATGCATATCCCAAAAACAGACGTGTGTCATAAATTTTGGTGAAGTTCATATTATGTTTGTGTTTGATGTTTCAAAAAAGCAAAAACTTTATTTAAATCAATTCAATAATTCAATCACAATTAATTTATTTCTACTTGTTTAAATAATATGCAAATCGGCACAAAAACGCCGATACGGATCCAATCTTTGTGTAGAAAATTCATTGGATAAATTAATGTATTTAAAACGTTCCAACAATTTTGCTGAATTAATTAAAAAACATGCAATAACAAATTAAGCATTTTTCTTTTGACGCTCTCTCTGATCAGTAATTCGCACAGCATATCTATGATTATTCATGTAATTGATGATTCATTAAAATAATTATTTTTGAATTAAATGATATCTTACAGGCAATTAGTTAAATAAATTAATATCGGTAAAAACCGAGAAAAAAATTTGGAATAGTTGAAAAGTATGAATAATCGAGAACCCTATCACCGCGTCGATCTGTGAGATCATTGGTAGGATTTTGGAGGCGGGCCGACGCGCTCATCCCCGCACCGGAGATGGAAAACGTGGAGACGGAACCGATTGCGCTATTCTGGCCCTTGAACCGAGTAAAATACGGACATGGTCAATCATATACATTTATTTGGAAAAAATATTTTCTACATATCTCACTTCGACGCATCTCACTTAATCAATAATTAAATACAATTAGAGTAAATAGTGTGTTTATATAGCTAGACCGATCTACGCGCGAACGAGCGGCGGCGGCGGCGTCGGGAAGGCGAGTGACCGAAAACGGGCGAATTCGCGCGATCGCCGATCGATTAATAGGGCGCGTATCTCCGAGGCGGCGACGGTCCCCTCATAGCGGGTCTGAAACATAGTCGAAAAGTTAGTCCACTCCTCTCTCGCGCGAAGGAGGGAGGGCGGGACGCGCTCCGAGTTACCTTCTATCGTCGAACGTATCGCGACTAAAGTCCTCGAACGCTCTGCAACAATAAGACACTGGTTCAGGGAACTGAACGGACGCGGTGGAGCGTGATATTTACCCGAATCCGCGAGAAATCTGCGGGCCGCCCCTCGGCGGGCTCCTCCGGCTGAACATGGAGTCGTAGGAGGATCGCATGGCGCCCATGGAGCGCGGCGCGGGCGGCATCGGAGCCATCGGCATCTGCTCGCGTCTCATCGGCGGCGCGGCGAACTCGCCCCGGCCGCCCATCGCGCCTCGGTCGCCTCCTCGGCCCCCGGCGGCGGCCGGGTAGCGGCGTTCGAACAAGTCCCGGGACGAATCGTACCGATCGTAGTACCCGTCGTACGAATCCTGCGTGTCAAAGCATCGCGACGAGCGCGCGTTATCATCATGCGACGGCTAGGCGGTAAGCGAATAGACGAGCGAGAGAGACAGAGACGAGAGACTGTACCGGGAATCCGGCCATGATGCGGTCGCGGAGGAAGGCGGGGGGCGGCGGCGGTGGCGGCGGATAGGGGTCGCGGCCGAAGGCGCGGTCGCGGAATCCGTTGCGGTCGGGCCCCACCACCTTGGGGCACTCCTTGGACCAGTGGCCGCCGCGGCCGCAGCGGTAGCACTGCTCGGGGTCGCCCATGCCGGGCTTCTGGCGCACGCGCGACGTCGACACCTGCACCTTCATACGCTGCCCGTCCACCATCATGCCGTTCAGCTCCTTGATGGCGTCGTTCACGTCGCCCGTGGCGTCCAGGTGCACGAAGCCGTAGTTGCGCACGATGTCGCACTCCACCACGGCGCCGAACTTCTGGAACAGCTCGCGCACCTCGGGCGCCCGCGTCTTGTCCGTCAGGTTGCCCACGAAGATCTTGGTGGTGGGCGTGGAGGGCGCGCGCCGCGACTTGGCCGCCTCGCATTTGATCGACTGCCCGTGCAGCGTCTGCCCGTTTAGACCCTGGATCGCCTCGCGCCCCACCGTCTCCGACTCCATGTGCACGAACCCGTAGTTGCGCACCACGTCGCACTCCACCACCGGCCCGTACTTCTCGAACAGCGGCCGCAGTTCGTTCGACGTCGTCTTCTCCGACAGGTTGCCGATGAAGATCTTGAAGGTGCCCGCGCCCGGCATGATCGGTCTGCAACACACGCACCACAGCTCAGAACTCCCGTCAATACTCACCCGTCGCCTTCCACCCTTCGCTCTTCACCCACCTCTCCGACGGCCGCTGCGAGTTCGGGACGGGCTGCGGGGGCTCCTCGAGGTCTGCCGTGGCGGACGTCTTGCGGTACGGCGTGCGCTTGCGAGGCTCCCGGCGACTCCGATCTGCAGACGCTGACGCCGCAGGAAACGGTTCTGCCAACGGACGCGGCCAAAGGTCTCGATCTCGCCGATAGCGACCATTGCCTAAAATAATAATAAAAGAAAGCAATTCAATTCAAAACTAATAACTTACGTTTATTTGGAATTTAAAATAATATAATAGGTATACAAACAATAATTACGATTTACACATGCATAATTAACAAAAGTGGCTCAGATAGCTGGCAATAATAATAATAGCTGGTTCTATACGAATTGTGTATCGAAAATTTTTGTAAATTGACACAAAATAATTTAATTTTTAGATAATATTTTTATAATTAAATGGTTGTTACATTTAATCGAAAATATTTGCATTTTCATTTGTATTTGTGTAGTGGGGTTTTGTATTGTATTATATACAATATACAATATTTTAAATGAAATAATTTTAAAAAGCTTTTACTATGTTTAAATAGGTTGAATTTTCGTTTTATCCTCCTTGCTGGACTAAATGATTAACTATCTGTAATTATTATTTTTTAACCTTTTTATAAAAAAGAACCACACATTTTTACCTATAAATTTCCAAAATTCCGTTTTTTTCCATCCCGTTCAAAATTCCTAATTTTGTTCACTACGAGCAAATAGTAGACATTTACATTCCGTCGAAAAAAAATTTTTCTTGTAGTAACACAGAATCAGAATTGACAGTTCATTAAGCGTACAAAACGTCAAAAATCAACAACAAAAAAATGTATCTTTCTCGTATAGCACTAATGCTGGGGCTACGGAATAAGCGGTTGACAACACACAAATGTATTGTGGCATATTGAAACGGCTACGAAGTGAGCGGTTACAGAGCGACGGACGGGTTGGAAGCGAAACGGAGCGACAATAAAGTAACGGCCTACGTAAGCGATCCTAGCAACCGCGATCTCGAGGCGATGCAACGCGGCTACGCTATCCTATTCTTCTGGCGGCGTACCGACCTCCTGTTCCAGCCTCCCCCAACTCCCAGCCCGGCCCCTTCGACATAGTACATTGGCCATGGACGCACGGAAGGAATTTTTATTGGAAAACTCATATCTTAAATATAAAATAATGACTAAATATATACGGCAAAGAAGTGAAACTAATATCTTATATTTAGAAAGGCATATTTATGGAGAATTTCATAATAAATTTAAAGAATTAAGGAGTCAACCGTTGAAATTTAAGGAGTATGCTCGAATGTTACCTACAACGTTCGATTATATCGCGGACGCTATAAAACCTGTTCTGCAATTGACCTCTACTAATTTCCAGCGACCTATTTCCGTTGAAGAACGATTGATGGTGACTTTAAGGTAAGAATTAGTGTATAATTGTTAATCGAAATATTCATGTGCTCAAATAAACAATAGATAATGATAGATATAGAAAACGAGAACATTATACGTTTATATTTTAGTATAATACATAGATTAGACTTTAAATATTTTTTTCAAATTTATTAAAAATGTAATATATCATTGCTGTTGTTTTTTCTAAAAAATAACATTTTAAAAATATCAATGCATATATTTCATAGAACTTTGATTTTTTTATGAAAAATTGCTAGCAACGGAAAAATTATTATTAAATTAAATATATAATAAATATTGACTGCTCCGTTAATAGTAATTCCTGCATTTGTGTCCTAAAATTCAACATATTTAATAATGATAACTTTTTTATGTGTGCTAATATTGATTTGAACCAAACGAGGTCATCGTCATTGTTATCTTGTTGATCCTGGTGAAGAACTTTCTTCTTTCTCTCAATTTCGAGAAATACTTCTAGCCTATCGTTTTTTCTTTTGCGTTTTTGTCTCATCACAGCTGTTGTCGCGGATGAAGGTAAAGACGTCTACCGTGTGATGCACGAACGACGTATTGTCAGACAGATTGACATCGACGGTAGCACTTTCAGCAGTATTTTGTACCACGTTCAAGTCCAATTCGTTTTTCGGATTAGCGTCATAGACTCCAACAAATCCATTGAATCGGGGTTTTAAAACAACTTTTAAAAATGACAGGGAGTCAAAATATGGCCACATGCCTGTATACTCCGGCTCGTTGTCAGTATCAGTTCCCAAACGAGGTTTCGGAATTTTTTAAATTTCTTTCGCGAATGTGTGTTTTTCCACTTTTTCTTAGCCTTATCACCTGAAATAAAAATACAAGAAATTAATATACTTTTTCACTATTTCAGGTACTTAGCCACGGGCATACAGTTCCGGCAACTCGCATTCTCTTTCAGAATTTCAAAATCGGCTATTTCGACAATCGTACCGGACGTTTGCAAAGCTATATGGACAACATTATTAACGAAACACATGCCCGAGCCTACAGAAGATGATTTTAAAAAAATAGCGCAATGTTTCTGGGAGAGATGGCAATTCCCGAACTGCATCGGAGGTATTGACGGGAGGCACATTTGCATAAAAAAACCCAGAAAATCTGGTTCCATGTATTACTGCTACAAATCTTTCTTTTCGATCGGATTATTAACTGTCACCGATGCAAATTATAAGTTTGTAACGGTGAACGTGGGCTCCTATGGTAAAGAAAAGGATGCAGGTGTTTTCGATGAATGCCCCTTTCGACGTGCAATAGAACTGGAAAGACTAAAAATACCCAAAGAAGAATTATTACCGGGATCCGATATCAAGGCTCCATATGTTCTCCTAGGGGATGCGGCATTTCCTCTAAAGGAATATTTAATGAGACCTTTTCCGGAAAGAACAACGACTAAAGGGGACGCTAAAGATAACTATAACTATCGACTATCTCAGGCAAGAATGGTGGTAGAATGTTCTTTTGGTTCTATAACCTCTAAATTTAGAATTCTGCATAAACCTATCGAAACCAATGTAGAAAATGCAGTACATATCGTGAAAGCCATAACTTTACTGCACAATCTTATACATGATCTTGAATCAACAAATGATGCTGAAGTTATATCTTTCCGGGATACATGCGGAAACATTTCAAGAACACCACGAGACAATTTACAAAAAAAGTTTAATGCTTCATCACGAGCAGCCGTGCAAGTGAGGGAAAATTTTAAAGTGTATTTTGAACAAAATCCTATACAAAGAATGTAAATTAGAAATAAATGTGTTATATGTACTTGCTTGTAGTACCGATTATTTTGACAACTGTCTCCCATTTACGGTATGATAATATCCGGTTGTGATAATTTTTATTTTTCTTGTCCCAAACTATAGGACGTTTTTGGATAGCACTGATTAAAATTTTTACCTTCGACGTTATAAAATTACAAACAGCACTGTGTCCACGTTGCATGCGAGAATATCGAACCAACTGATCGCATTCACTTCGTCTCGTTACGCGTCGCAATGCACCCTCGTGCGCTTGGTCACAGGCCACTTCTAGCAGCAGCGACTGTTTGTTATTTTCGCGCCGCGTCGAGGTCGCTTATGTAAGACGCTGCCTAAAAACCTTGTTAGGCAATGTGTTTTTCTTTGTTAAAATAAGTCCATGTTCTTAAAAAATGGAAATTGACAATAAGGAGTTCATTTCTGCCATTTTAGCGAAGCCAACTTTTTTGCCAACAAAGCTTGCCATTTATTGAAATACCATATTGAAAAGCTAATTAAAACTGTCGTTTGTTTGAAACAAAAATTTGCTTGAAACTGCCATTGATTAGAATACTTATTTGCTACTTCTTTAAAAAAGTCTTCTATTGGCATGTGAGTTTCTAGAACGTTCTTCCAAACAGACTCGCAAATTGTATAAACTGTCTTTTCTACTGACGCTTTACCCATTCGAAATTTGAATGCTAACACTCTAAATAATAAAAATCAGTAAAAAAATGTAATTTTTTTTATTTTTTTTTTACTCTAGTTTTCTCATTGAACAAAATTTTGAAAAACTTATAAGATCAATATCGAAAAGATTAGAAAATTTCCTGTCTCTAGATCAGACGATTCCGGAAACGAATATCAGCCTACATGGCAATATTTTAAGCAGATGGGTTTTTTAAAAAGTGAAATTTTACCAAATGAAAGTGTCGTCAATTTAAATATAATCGATGATGATAATTCTACTCAAATAACAAACACTGCGTCTCAGGTATCTATACAAAGCAGTGAACACAGCTCACAGATTGATACAGATTGTTTATACAGTCACCCACAATGTCTAGTCTCACGCAAACATTTACAAACAGAAAAATAGCTAATGACATTAGAAATGAAATGTTAGAGATAAAAAAAAGAGAATTGCTCTTTTGGAAGAGATATTCAAGAAAGTTCATATGAAGCACAAATTAAATCAGTAGATTATTACTATTTAATGAGTTTGCTACAGAAGTGTAATTAAGTTTGCAAATATATATGTGATGAAATCTTCTTACTCTCGCTACGAACATTCCATAGACTCAAAAACAGCTTGTTAGGACGTGGCACCAGTCGTTGCATAAAATTGATGGATCGCTTCCCTGCGGTAGGAATATTGCCGGTTGAGATGAAGTAGCGCAAATTTTCGTCTGAATCTTGGACGGCCTCTAACCTTAAAAAACTGACGGCTTAGATTACCTTGACTCTTAACAACATAGGTTAGTCTTTATCCCTCTCGGTAAGTAAAGCATGACTGTTGGGACAATCATCCACAATGTATCTGAAATACTACAAGGCCTGATATACACTGTCAATAATTCAGTCTTAAGCACTATCGTTTTCCTGCACTCCTTGCCAACCTTTCGACAAGGTATGCTGCGAAGTGTCCAAGTAAAGCTACTCTCACATGTTTTGCTTGCATCTGTTTCAATGTTCATTTAACCTACACGAATCACAATATGGATGTGTTATCTTTCTGTTTCATATCCTTTAGTTATCAGTTTTGAGAAGTTCTTGCTTGGTGGCTATTTCCCTGAACAAAATGCTGTGTCCCAGAAATATAACTTGTCAGCTCCATATTCACATTAAATTGCCAATAATATTGTTAAAATTAATGTATTATTAGATTTTTTGCATTTAAAAACGAAGTATTTTATAATTATAGAAAAAAATATGGCATAATATAAAACAAAATTTATTATACAAAACTTTAAAATAGACAAAAGCAAAATTAAACAAAAGGTTGATCAAGCTATCATTTAATTGTAGAAAAAATGTAGCAAAATATAAAACACAATTTATAATTTATAATTAAAGAGAAAGTATACCTATATATAAAAAGTTATCTTATAAGTTATATAATTGTAAAATAACATGTATCATAATAAAAAAACACAATTTATAGTACATAATTAAAAAATTGATAAAAGCAGAACAAAAATTGTTTCAAGCCATCTTATAGTTTCTATAGAATGTTTTTTAAACATTAAAATGTCTTAATGACCAACAATTAATTTTACTCTATATTTAATATTTGATATTTTAAGCGGCTTCCGCACGTGTAGTTTTTATTCAAGTCTTGCCTGCAGGGTATATTTTTCGCAAACTATACGGAATAGATCACTCGTACGCACGAGATTACCTGCGCAAACCGGTTTGCACAGGCAAGACCTAAGTAAAAACTGCAGGTGTGGAAGGCACTTTAAACACTGTTCATCCATTGGCGTCCAAAGGTTTTCTGTTAATAGTAAACGAGTTCCAGTAATGATAACTAGATCAATTCCAAGGGCTTAGTCCTTTTAGTCCTCTTTAGCCTCCATCTCCAATCGGTTAGTGATGCCGGAGGCCATCAACAGCATTTTCGCGACATCCACGGTCGTCAATCGTGACGACCAAACCAATCATACGTGTACAACAAATAAAGTATCGGCCACTTTTAGGATACTTCCTTGTGGGACTCCAACTCTTATTTCTTTTAATTCAGAATATTCGTTATTTTGTTTAATTCTGAATCTGTTGGAAATGTACGATTCAAGTAATTCTACATATTGCTTCGATAGTATGCTGTTTAGTTTTTGTATTGAGCCTCTGCACCATACTTTATAAAAAGCTTGAGCAACATCTAAGAAAATAGCCGAACTTGAGCCTGCTTGTTTGATAGGGTGCCTTTAAATGTAGAACTATCTGTGTAGTCTCCACAACACTATAGAAAATGGAACACTAAATATAATTGCACACTTTACAAAACACAACACTATATAAAATAGTACACTACAAATATATATAACACTGTATAATAGAACACTAAATATAATTGCACACTTTACAAAACACAACACTATATAAAATAGTACACTACAAATATATATAACACTATATAATATAACACTGTATATAATATAACACTATATCAAATAAAACATTGTATAAAATAGGACACTATGTAAAGTAGAACACTAAAATAATATAAAACACTTAACACAAGAGAACACTATATAACATAAAACACTGTATTAAATACAACACTCTATTACATATAACACTTTATGGTGCGTAGTCCTAGGAGTGGTTGATCTCGCTCTTGTGTGAATCAAATTGTCTTTCAGTGGTAATATTTATATGTGAATATAGACGATTAACATTGTGACGTTCCTTCCAACTGCGGGTAAAGTACTGCAAGTTGTAATGCCCGTAAATGATCTTCAGGGCTCTTGTGGCTGCGCGCGGCTAGTGTCAGGTCAGATTCTTCGTGCGGCTGGTGGTTTGGGAGATCCAGGACTGGTCTTCAGGACTGTCTACGAGGGAGCATATGATTTGTGGTTACTCTGAGTGGCTCCACAAGGAGCGACTCACAGGAATCACAAGTCATACGTGTATCTTTCTACTTGGTGTCTTGCACTGTCTGTGCCATGGCTGGTTGTCGCAGTGTCTGCAACGGGATGTCCGCGTGTTTGATAGGGTGCCCCTAAACGTACACCTATCTATGTGGTCGCCACAACACTATATAAAATATAGCACTATATATTATTAAACACTAAAAAATAGAACA
The DNA here is from genome assembly GCF_051122295.1 of Plectrocnemia conspersa. NCBI lineage: Eukaryota > Metazoa > Arthropoda > Insecta > Trichoptera > Polycentropodidae > Plectrocnemia > Plectrocnemia conspersa. Next base: position 15,598,516 of record NW_028277172.1, read on the forward strand.
CTATATAATATTACACTGTATATAATAAAACACTATATAAAATATAACACTATCCAAAATGGAACACTATATATATATTAGAACACTATATATATATAATAAAACACTATACACAATAACACTATACCATATACAACACCATATAAAATGGAACACAGCATTATATAGAATACTTTATAAAAAAGAACACTGTTTAAAATAGGACACTATATACAATAACACACAATACATATAATAGATAAAAGCATAGCATCTTATAAATAGAAAAATACATATGGCATATTAATTAAAACACAAGTAATAGCACAGAATTTAAAAAAAACAGATAAAAGCAAAGCAAAAAGTGTATGAAGACATCTAATAAATAGCATAAATTTTGCATAACATGAAACACACTTTATAGTACATAATTTAAAAAATCATAATAGCAAAGCAAAAAGTGTATGAAGACATCTTATAAATATCATAAATTTTGCAACCCATAAAACACAATTTTTAGTACATAATTTATAATATAATAATAGCAGAGCTAAAAGTGTGAGAAAACATTTTATAGTTATAGAAAAATATAGAATAATATAAAACACATATTATAAACATAATTAAAAATTAACAATAGCAGCGCAAAATCATAACATGCTAAAAAATGGTAAATTAAAAAAACAAAATTTATAATTATGTATGGAAACTTAAAAAATAAAATAAATACAAACATAATTTAAAAAATCATAATAGCAAAGCAAAAAGTGTATGAAGACATCTTATAAATATCATAAATTTTGCAACCCATAAAACACAATTTTTAGTACATAATTTATAATATAATAATAGCAGAGCTAAAAGTGTGAGAAAACATTTTATAGTTATAGAAAAATATAGAATAATATAAAACACATATTATAAACATAATTAAAAATTAACAATAGCAGCGCAAAATCATAACATGCTAAAAAATGGTAAATTAAAAAAACAAAATTTATAATTATGTATGGAAACTTAAAAAATAAAATAAATACAAATGAATGAATTAAACGTAAAACACTATATAAAAAAAACACTATATATAATTACAAATTTTTTAAAATTTAACACTTTATAAAATAGTACACTACAAATATATATATAACACTATATAAAATAACACTGTATAAATTATAACACTATACACAAGAAAACATTATATAAAATAGAAAACAATATAACATAACACACTGTATTAAATACATCACTCTATTAAAAATAACACTTTAGCGTTCGTAGTCCTAGGGGTGGTTGATCTTGCTCTTGTGTGAATCAAAGTAGACTTTCCTTGGTAATATTTACGTGTGACAATAGACGATTAGCGGCGTGACGTTCCTTCCTACTGCGGTTTAAGTACTGCAAGTTGTAATGCCTGTGAAGGATCTTCAGGGCTCTTGTGGCTGCGCGCGGCTAGTGTCAGGTCAGATTCTTCGTGCGGCTGGTGGTTTGGAAAATCCAGGACTGGTCGTCAGGTCTGTCTACGAGGGCGCGTATGACTTGTGGTTACTCTAAGTGGCTCCACAAGGAGCCACTCACAGAAATCACAAGTCATACGTGTATCTTTCTCCATGGTGTCTCGCACTGTCCGTGCGATGGCTGGTTGTCTCAGAGTCTGCCACGGGATGTCTGCTTGTTTGATAGGGTGCCTTTAAATGTAGAACTATCTGTGTAGTCTCCACAACGCTATAGAAAATGGAACACTAAATATAATTACACACTTTACAAAACACAACACTATATAAAATAGTACACTACAAATATATATAACACTATATAATATAACACTGTTTATAATATAACAATATATCAAATAAAACATTTTATAAAATAGGACACTATATAAAGTAGAACACTAAAATAATATAAATCACTTAACACAAGAGAACACTATATAACATAAAACACTGTATTAAATACTACACTCTATTACATATAACACTTTATGGTGCGTAGTCCTAGGAGTGGTTGATCTCGCTCTTGTGTAAATCAAAGTAGTCTTTCAGTGGTAGTATTTATATGTGACAATAGACGATTAACGGCGTGACGTTTCTTCCAACTGCGGTTAAAGTACTGCAAGTTGTAATGCCCGTAGATGACCTTCAAGGCTCCTGTGGCTGAGCGCGGCTAGTTTCAGGACAGATTTTTTGTGAGGCTGCTGGTTTGGGAGATCCAGGACTGGTCTTCAGGACTGTCTACGAGGGAGCGTATGATTTGTGGTTACTCTGAGTGGCTCCACAAGGAGCGACTCACAGGAATCACAAGTCATACGTGTATCTTTCTACTTGGTGTCTTGCACTGTCTGTGCCATGGCTGGTTGTCGCAGTGTCTGCAACGGGATGTCTGCGTGTTTGATAGGGTGCCCCTAAATGTACACCTATCTATGTGGTCGCCACAACACTATATAAAATATAGCACTATATATTATTAATCACTTTAAAAAATAGAACACTATATAATATTACACTGTATATAATAAAACACTATATAAAATATAACACTATCCAAAATGGAACACTATATATATATTAGAACACTATATATATATATATATATTATAAAACACTATACACAATAACACTATACCATATACAACACTATATAAAATGGAACACAGCATTATATAGAATACTTTATAAAAAAGAACACTGTTTAAAATAGGACACTATATACAATAAAACACAATACATATAATAGATAAAAGCATAGCATCTTATAAATAGAAAAATACATATGGCATATGTTTTAAAACACAAGTAATAGCACAGAATTAAAAAAAAAACAGATAAAAGCGAAGCAAAAAGTGTATGAAGACATCTTATAAATAGCATAAATTTTGCATAACATGAAACACACTTTATAGTACATAATTTAAAAAATCATAATAGCAAAGCAAAAAGTGTATGAAGACAAGTTATAAATATTATAAATTTTGCATAACATAAAACACAATTTTTAGTACATAAATTATAATATAATAATAGCAGAGCAAAAAGTGTGAGAAAACATTTTATAGTTACAGAAAAATATAGAATCATATAAAACACATATTATAAACATAATTTAAAATTAACAATAGCAGCGCCAAATCATAACATGCTAAAAAATGGTAAATTAAAAAAACACAATTTATAATTATGTACAGAAAATTAAAAAATTAAATAAATACATATGAATGAATTAAACGTAAAACACTATATAAAAAAAAACACTATATATAATTACACATTTTTTTAAATTTAACACTTTAGAAAATAGTACACTACAAATATATATATATAACACTATATAATATAACACTGTATAAATTATAACACTATACACAAGAGAACATTATATAAAATAGAACACTATATAACATAACACAATGTATTAAATACACCACTCTATTAAATATAACACTTTAGCGTTCGTAGTCCTAGGGGTGGTTGATCTTGCTCTTGTGTAAATCAAAGTAGACTTTCCTTGGTAATATTTACATGTGACAATAGACGATTAACGGCGTGACGTTCCTTCCTACTGCGGTTTAAGTACTGCAAGTCGTAATGCCCGTAGATGATCTTCAGGGCTCTTGTGGCTGCGCGCGGCTAGTGTCAGGTCAGATTCTTCGTGTGGCTGGTGGTTTGGAAAATCCAGGACTGGTCGTCAGGTCTGTCCACGAGGGCGCGTATGACTTGTGGTTACTCTGAGTCGCTCCACAAGGAGCCACTCACAGAAATCACAAGTCATACGTGTATCTTTCTCCATGATGTCTCGCACTGTCTGTGCGATGGCTGGTTGTCTCAGAGTCTGCCACGGGATGTCTGCTTGTTTGATAGGGTGTCTTTAAATGTAAAACTATCTGTGTAGTCTCCACAACACTATAGAAAATGGAACACTAAATATAATTACACACTTTACAAAACACAACACTATATAAAATAGTACACTACAAATATATATATAACACTATATAATATAACACTGTATAAATTATAACACTATACACAAGAGAACATTATATAAAATAGAACACTATATAACATAACACACTGTATTAAATACACCACTCTAATAAATATAACACTTTAGCGTTCGTAGTCCTAGGGGTGGTTGATCTTGCTCTTGTGTGAATCAAAGTAGACTTTCCTTGGTAATATTTACATGTGACAATAGACGATTAACGGTGTGACGTTCCTTCCTACTGCAGTTTAAGTACTGCAAGTTGTAATGCCCGTAGATGATCTTCAGGGCTCTTGTGGCTGCGCGCGGCTAGTGTCAGGTCAGATTCTTCGTGCGGCTGGTGGTTTGGAAAATTCAGGACTGGTCGTCAGGTCTGTCTACGAGGGCGCGTATGACTTGTGTTTACTCTGAGTCGCTCCACAAGGAGCCACTCACAGAAATCACAAGTCATACGTGTATCTTTCTCCATGGTGTCTCGCACTGTCTGTGCGATGGCTGGTTGTCTCAGAGTCTGCCACGGGATGTCTGCTTGTTTGATAGGGTGCCATTAAATATAGAACTATCTGTGTAGTCTCCACAACATTATAGAAAATGGAACACTAAATATAATTACACACTTTACAAAACACAACACTATTTAAAATAGTACACTACAAATATATATAACACTATAATATAACACTGTATAAATTATAACACTATACACAAGAGAACATTATATAAAATAGAACACTATATAACATAACACACTGTATTAAATACACTACTCTATTAAATATAACACTTTAGCGTTCGTAGTCCTAGGGGTGGTTGATCTTGCTCTTGTGTGAATCAAAGTAGACTTTCCTTGGTAATATTTACATGTGACAATAGACGATTAACGGCGTGACGTTCCTTCCTACTGCAGTTTAAGTACTGCAAGTTGTAATGCCCGTAGATGATCTTCAGGGCTCTTGTGGCTGCGCGCGGCTAGTGTCAGGTCAGATTCTTCGTGCGGCTGGTGGTTTGGAAAATTCAGGACTGGTCGTCAGGTCTGTCTACGAGGGCGCGTATGACTTGTGTTTACTTTGAGTCGCTCCACAAGGAGCCACTCACAGAAATCACAAGTCATACGTGTATCTTTCTCCATGGTGTCTCGCACTGTCTGTGCGATGGCTGGTTGTCTCAGAGTCTGCCACGGGATGTCTGCTTGTTTGATAGGGTGCTATTAAATGTAGAACTATATGTGTAGTCTCCACAACACTATAGAAAATGGAACACTAAATATAATTACACACTTAACAAAACACTTCACTATATAAAATAGTACAATACAATATATTTAACACTATATAATATAACACTGTATATAATATAACACTATATCAAATAAAACATTGTATAAAATAGGACACTATATAAAGTAGAACACTAAAATAATATAAAACACTTAACACAAGAGAACACTATATAACATAAAACACTGTATTAAATTCAACTCTCTATTACATATAACACTTTATGGTGCATAGTCCTAGGAGTGGTTGATCTCGCTCTTGTGTGAATCAAAGTAGTCTTTCGGTGGTAGTATTTATATGTGACAATAGACGATTAACGGCGTGACGTTTCTTCCAACTGCGGTTAAAGTACTGCAAGTTGTAATGCCCGTAGATGATCTTCAAGGCTCTTGTGGCTGAGCGCGGCTAGTTTCAGGTCAAATTTTTTGTGAGGCTGCTGGTTTGGGAGATCCAGGACTGGTCTTCAGGACTGTCTACGAGGGAGCGTATGATTTGTGGTTACTCTGAGTGGCTCCACAAGGAGCGACTCACAGGAATCACAAGTCATACGCGTATCTTTCTACTTGGTGTCTTGCACTGTCTGTGCCATGGCTGGTTGTCGCAGTGTCTGCAACGGGATGTCTGCGTGCTTGATAGGGTGCCCTTAAACGTACACCTATCTATGTGGTCGCCACAACACTATATAAAATATAGCACTATATATTATTAATTACTTTAAAAAATAGAACACTATATAATATTACACTGTATATAATAAAACACTATATAAAATATAACACTATCCAAAACGGAACACTATATATATATTAGAACACTGTATATATAATAAAACACTATACACAATAACACTATACCATTTACAACAATATATAAAATGGAACACAGCATTATATAGAATAATTTATAAAAAAGAACACTGTTAAAAATAGGACACTATATACAATAAAACACAATACATATAATAGATAAAAGCATAGCATCTTATAAATAGAAAAATACATATGGCATATGTTTTAAAACACAAGTAATAGCACAGAATTAAAAAAAACAGATAAAAGCAAAGCAAAAAATGTATGAAGACATCTTATAAATAGCATAAATTTTGCATAACATGAAACATACTTTATAGTACATAATTTAAAAAATCATAATAGCAAAGCAAAAAGTGTATGAAGACATCTTATAAATATCATAAATTTTGCATAACATAAAACACAATTTTTAGTAAAGCATAACAAAAGCGCAAAAGCATAACATGTTATTAAATGGTAATTAAAAAAATATAATCTATAATTATGTACCGAAAATTTAAATTAAAATTATGATTATTAAATTGTGGTTTATAGTACAAATGTTAAAAATAAACTAAAAAAATATGAATTAAATAAACGTCAAAGAATTAATCAAATGTATTCGTGTTTTAGAAATAATTTTATCTTGTTAGAACACAAAATTGGGTTCGATTCTTTATTATGCATTCATAGCTTCAAGTCATGGTTAGGGGCTTAGATCTCACATTTTTCGTACTACACCTAAGTGGGATTTTCGAAAAATTTCTATGTAGTCGCTTATAGCATAGCTGCTAATGTTTTATAGCACCTTAAGACTATTTTTATAGCAATCATAAGGAAGTAGAAGAAACAAATTAACGCACTTTTTTTGGTAATATTTGCTAATTTTCTGCGGTTTCTATTTATTCAACTGCGAAATGTTAATAATTGATTTGCGGTTAAATTATCAATGAAAAGCTTTTAAAAACAAACAATTTTGCCGTAAATATTCTAAAGCAAAATTTACGATATTAATGAAACAAGTACACATAGGAAATAAAATAACGAGATTTTGAAAATCAGTTGTTTGTTTAAAATACCTATTAATAATAAGCAGATAAGTTTTAAACGCATAATGAAGAATCAAATCAGATTTTGTGTTCTCACATGATAAAATTATTTCTATATAACGTATATATTCAACCAGGGCCGGCCCGAGGGGCAGGCAGTACAGGCGATCGCCTGGGGCGCTAGATTTTGTGGGGCGCCGTGATACCAAATAAAGGCGCAATATTCACTTAAAATTATCAAACAATATTGTTAAGGAATATAATCTGATATTAGTTTTTATACACTACTGTGTACTCTTTAAATTATTTCACACGTAAAAAATCACAACAAAAAATAAATTATAAATTCTTAAATACCCACAATCGTAAAAAAGAGCATGTTGTGAAATATAATATATTATTTACTTAATTTGAATTATATTTTTGCGCTCATCAAGTATTAATAGGGGGGGGGGGGGGTGCGCAAATTTAGTTTTTGCCTGGGGCGCCAAATAACCTAGGGCCGGCCCTGTATTCAACTACTTGTTCGGCGTGTTGGCTATATGCGGATTATTTAGCGATCTATACCTGCTCATCAAGCAGGAAAATGCTCGCCAAAGGACTAGAAAACGGATTGCAGCAACTGGGCAACTTATATAGCAAGTGGAAGATAAAAATAAATTGCGGTAAAATAGACTCATGTTCTCTCGTAAAACAAGAGAGACTCTCCTGTGACGAATAAAAATGAACGGCGAGGCAATTTCCTATGAAAAATCAGTCAAACACCCCGGGTTGGCTTGAATTGTCGTCTAAATTGGAGAAAACAAGTTGAAGCAATAAGTAAAAACTAATCTCAGCCATTTCAGCAACTGCTCCAATTTTTCGAATAATAAGCGGTCTCGGTAGCAAAATTAAACAATTGTTACATAAATCCATTGTTACATAAGTCCAGCATATCCCATAGCTCCTTCTACATAATAGGTATTTTGCAAAACAAGTGCTTGATAATCGCCTTATTTGCCCACCCTAAAAATAGCGTAAAGGAACTTCACTTGCCAAGTGAACGTTTAAAAATAATAAAGGACTTTTGTCATAGAAAGACATTTGACCTCTAAAAGATTTTAAAATGCAGAAAGATAAATACCACTTCTCTCACTGATCTCCCTAAATACAACCTTAATAACTTACCGTTCAGCTATAAGTAGAGGCGGTCGGTGAAAAATTGCGTCTCAGTCGCACAATCACAAATAACCGTGCTGACGCGTGCGTATGCTCTCTCTGTCACACGCATGTATCAGCACGGTGTTTTTGTGATCATGCAGCTGATACACAATGTTTCACCGGCCACCACTGGATATAAGCATAAGCTACTAAACTAAGGTGACCAGAATTTGAAAATATCAAAGAAGGACACTAAAAATAAAAAGGCCATATTGAAAATATAAAAAAAAATCGGCCATTTTCTTAAATGTCGATCTTTTGATAAAGTAAGGCACAGAGGCTTAATTAAAAAAACTAAACAGCATACTACCGAAGCAATATGTAGAATTACTTGAATCAAACATTTTCAACAGATTACTTAGAATTAAACAAAATAACGAATATTGTGAATTAAATAAAACAAGAGCTGGAGTTCCACAAGGAAGTGTCATAACGCCGATATTCTATTTGTTGTACGCGTATGATTTACCACAAATAGAGAATGTCACAATTGCAACATTCGCTGATAATACAGCAATCATGGCAGTGGGGAAATAAATAGCAAATACTATCGAAAAACTTCACCAAGCCGCTGATAGGATCACCAATTAGAGTTGAATGAATTAAAATCGGTACATATCAACCTCACTAATAAAAATATAACTAATTAATTACGAATTTTCATAAACGGCAACACTATCCCTTTTGGAAACACAGCTAAATATCTTGGCATGACCTTGCACACCAATATGCAGTGAAAGGAACATATAAAAAAGGAAAAAGAAGAACTTGAAATAAAATATAGAAAGCTATATTGGCTTATGGGAATAACCTCCAAACTATAAATATACAATCAACTGCTAAGACTAGTTTGGGTCTACAGCATATGCCAAACAATGCCATATTAAAATGATTAAGAAAATTCAAGTGTTCGCGATCAAGACATACATCGTGACCTGTGTCGATGACGTCGATAGTGCTATAAAACGTTTAGCAGCTCAACATGAAACGAGGTTCCAACGGTACGTCAACATCGAGGCAACAAACTCCTTAATGTGGACAACTTAAAAAGAAAGCTGAAAAGGACCAAGCACTTCGAACTGGTCTAGTTATCATTACTTGAACTCATTTGATTGTGTAGTGTAGAACAGAAAACTTTTAAGCTCCAATGGGTGAAAATAATGTTTAAAATATATAATAAAATTAATTGTTGGTCATAAAAACCAGTTTTAATGTTTATAAAAAAAATTAAAATTTTTATTCGAGGGGGACAAAGAAGGACAAATTGTTATGAGAGCTAAAATAAGTAATTTAATAAAAATTTCTGTTCAAAAACCATCTCGGGATTTTTTATTTGAGGAGGATAAAGGAGGACAGATAGCTATGAGAGTTAAAAAAGAAAGAAAAGGGTCAATTCGGAAATTTGTTTACAGGACAGCATTTTTTATGACAATCCTCAAAGGAGGACGTCTGATCACCTTACCTATACATGAATTAAGAAACGAACCGCCCGAGAAGTTTAATGATCTGCATTCAGGTGTTAACTGCTGTGATATCTGCAAGTCCCCGGAGAAAGTGGAGGCGTCAAATTTTCGGTTTAAAATTCGCCCAGGAATCGTCCGCCGCTAGATCCCGCATTCAACATTGAACCAAAAATGCCATGTAGACATTTTCGTGCGAGCTCATTTATTGGTATAATTGTAAATACTGTTAATTAGTTAAAATTGTATTCAAAATCTTTTTCGATGATTCGCCGAAATTACGTAAAAGTGCAATTTTTTTTTTTAAATCTTTAAATTAAAAATAACAGATCTGCAAGAAGGTTTTTGTCAACTTTTCCTTTATAAATAATGAATTAGCCTAATATATTACACTAGACTAAGATAATAATTTTAAGAAACTGAAAATGTTGTAGATTTAAGTAATAACTTAATAAATTATAAATATGTATTATACAACAAAATTCAAGTAAATTTACTAACAAATAATTTTTTTTTTAACGATGAGATGTATTGAGGAATTTTTACAAACTGCTTCATTAAAACAAAATAATTACTTTTGTATTAAAAAAAATAAAAGTTGTCAGTCGTATTGTTACACAAATTAATATTTGGTACAAGTCTGTTGTTTTCTAAATATGTGCTGCTCTAAATCAAAAATAAAAAAATTACATAATAAAATGTTGGTTTCATTTTGTATAAATATAATTAATAAAACGCATTCTATAACTAGTAAAATTCTGGTAAAAATAATGGACTGGTTACCATTAATAATATCAAATATAAAACCCCGCACAAAAGACATCTTTAAAAGTATTCTAAATATTTTAAAACCATGAAATCTTAATAACTACAAATTAAAATAAATATTGATTCTAATTTGTACTTAAAAAAAACTGGAACAAAGTTAATAAAAAGGCTTATCCCGCTGTTCAGCATTGGTAACATACATGTAAAGCATTAACATGCTTTACGTTGCTTAAATGAGGAGTTGGGGATTTTAGGAGGGGAATTTAAATGTTCCTGAATATATATATATACTGAATGCTCCACTTAATTCGATACACTTTATTCTGCGATAAGTTAACTGAAGTAAATAAATATTGTTGTATCATAGAATAATTATTCTGTAACCCAACTATACCAATATTTACAATAATTTTTCCTAGATAACTTGCAACATTAAAAGGAGATGACACTATTACATATGAAGGGGGGGGGGGATAGGTGCATGGAGCAAAAAAAGGTTGATAAATATTGCTCCGATGCATTAGCTTAATTTAATTTATTCTTTATTGTTATTACTTCCTTAATATTTATTATATTTGTATATAATTTACACTGAACAATCTAGTTATTTTGCAAAGTGGTAGTGGTGTCGATTTTGTAAATATAATCTTTGGATACTCATTTATATGTGTATTGCGAAAGCAGTGTAGAGGTCTTCTCCGAGATGTCGGCGACATTGCAATGGTCGATACTGAAATAATTAATCAAAGTTAAATACAGTAGAAAATATAAATATAATAAAATCTATATACACACATATTCAATCCTTTCTGGTAAAATAAATTTTATTTTTTGAATATTTGATGAGCATTTAATGTGACTTAAATATTGTGCCAAGATTTCTGGGTAATGAGATAATGAAATAATAAGTAGAATTCACGTTGCTAATTTTATTAGCAAAAAATTATAAGAAATCATTTAAGACATTTTCTACATGTAAAATTTGAAATTATATACAGTAGTAAATCGCACAAAATTCGAGATGGCAAATTTTGGATAGACTACTATGATCAACCCTCGGTTGTACACACTCACTATTGTGACATGAGAGAATGCCCAGATGACAACATTAATCTATATACTTTTTTTACCTTCAATAAAGCTTTAAATTATATTAAAATTTGAGCACTTTTTACTCTTAAAGAATATTTATTTAAACAATGAACTTTTAAAAAATAATTCACTACATTGTGTCTTTTCTATAATCTTACATACAGGAATATTTGTATAAGTATATTACACAATATAAGTATATTAAAAATGGAAAAAAGTAATGACGAAAAGATGGACATTATCCTCCAGGTGTAATTCAGCTGAATTAGCGACGTCACACTTGCACGGGTGAATATGAAACCTTTACTAAGTGAAAAAGTATTATATGATGCATAAATTATAAAAAACTCCACCAAACTCTTGCTTTCAGGAAAATACGGCAAACATTTTCAACTAGATGGGTGACAATAGTCAGTATCAAGTTCCATGTACTTGATTCTCATTTTACAATTCCTACTTTGTTCTGAATTTCTTTTCCAAAATTTAACTAGTCAATTCCACTAAATCGGGGCAGCTGCTTAACTACGTTTTAATTGTTAATTATTATGAATTTTCTATACTGTACTATATCAATATCACTTTTATTTTCAACTTTGTTAAGGGTTACAGAATATATAATATTTTTTTCAAAAATTTATATATTTTTATAGCTTTATTGATTATTTCATTTTCTATATAAATATTTATACTTATTAATTACGTACTATTTTTCTGTAATTTAAATCTTGGTTCAGGAATATTATAAAATTCAAGAGAAACATTAATTTTTTAATTTTACCATAAACTATATTTTCCAATTAAGCGGAATCGACTGTATAAAGATAAATACTGCTCTTAACTAAGAATAATTATAATAGGTGGTATACCTTCTTCAGGGATGAGTCCACTAACAAATATTGCTGCTGGTTCTTTGAATCGTATTCCATGTTTGTTTCGTTCCAATGTCATTCCCCCCCAAATTTATCTTCTGAAATTTAGTAAAAATACAAGTTAAAAGTTGTATCTCCTTAACATATGATATACTCACTGGAAGACCTTACTGACCACTCCATCTACTTCTTACTCATTATAGTTTTGGCTGCCCTACTGAAACTGTTGGCTTCAGCCCTTACAATGACTGACAATTTGACAGTCATAGTTACTTTGCTTTTTACAGGCTTGGGAATCAGCATTGTCGGTTTTTGGTGGTTTGTCTTGATGATGCTTCTGGCGACGCGCCATCCCTCAAACTTATTAGATTTGGTATAAATTTATTCTGAGGATAAAAAAGTAGAAGACTTAGTGTATTTACCATTATAAATTTAATTTGTTTAAATATCCATAGATTTGAATAGGATTCCATTAAGAATATTTTTCTCCCAGCCCATACGTACATTTAAAATTTTTAAAAAGGTCAGTTTATTATCGTTGACATTGTTTATCAACGATAAAGCGTTCAACAATGGAACTATTGCAAAATGCAAATTAAGATTAATTTACACGAAATAAGAGATGGACGACATGAAACAAAATGGCACCCGCGCTATTTTCTGGCGGCGGTTTTTTCACACAAATTAATTCATTATATAGCCAATAACTTGTTAATAACCCGAAGAGCATAATTTAAGTGTCGATGTTAGTTCATGTCCAATTATTATCGTGAAATCTATAAAAATACAAGCGCATGAAATAAAATTGCATCGCCGCCATTTTATCTTCATGTGCGTCGTTTGAAAATTACAAAATTACAAAGATTTTGCAGGTTACACGCAAAGGGATGCGACGGTGATTGTGCTTACGTGTCTTAACACGTATCGTGCCCTTTTAGTCAATGTCTACATTAAGTCGTTTTGTGATAAAAACGCGAGAAATATTAGCGACCTTGAAAAATTTAACGGCAAACCGTTGAATTTGAATTCCTGCGACAATGGCGTAAGTGAACTGCGTTTATAAGACTACAAAGAATGCGGAGGTAGTTTTTAAAAGCTAACCTGGTAAACTATGTAAGCAGGTCCTTCCTTATCTCGAATAATGCCGGAAGAAGACTGCACTTCCGCCGAAGACGAAAATTGTCTACAGTTCGAAAGTTCATTGCTCTCGTGCGCGTAATTAACCGTTTCGCCAGTTTGTTTTTTCCCGAAAATTAAAAAAAAAGCAAATTGTTTATATAACATTTTAAAAATTCAAATATTATTTTTACTTCCTAAAAATGTACAATTATATTATTATTACAATTTAAAATTTTAATGTATGAATTTAACTAATGATTATGAACTACTATCCGTTGCGTTTGCTACGTAAATACATTTTAAAAATAAAACAGATTAGGTCAGAACAGTGAACACCACATAAATAACTCTCTGCAACGTATCTACTTAAAAGGATGATTATATAAATGGCCCAGAATATTTTATTACATAAATGGTTTAAATATTTTGACTAACGCTCTTTCGATTACACCTAACCAGTTTAAATTTTAAAACGTATTTATGTAGCAAAAAGTTCGTAGCCGTTAGGGAAAAACCAAAAAAAATGCTCATAAACATTATTTTTTAGCGTAGGGCCGATATTCTTTATAAGTACCTTAACCCTTTGACTGCGGATGACACCTATAGATGTCATTAATAAAATCGCCAGTATGCATTGGGCACCTAAAGTTGTCATGAATTTTTGTGCCTTGTAATATGTTTTTTGTATAATTTAAGCTTAAAAACACTTTATTTAATGAAATATTATTTAAATAATTTATGGCATATTGAGGTGCAAAATAACTAAAAATTACTCAAAAATACCAACCGCGGACAAAGGCTTAATGTTTATTAACAAAAAAAAAAACATAAAATTCATTACAATTTTACAATTACTTTTTATGAAAATCATTTGAAAGTTACAACTTTCAAATGATTTTTAACGTACACGTTACATTGACGAAGACTTGTCTCAAAAAAAATTTCATATCAAACTCAGATAAATAGAAACTAGTAATCCAAGTATTATTTGTCATGATTACAAGTAATAAAAAATACACAAATAACATCACTCAAGACTAGCGAGACTACATTACACGGGCCGAAATCCTCGACGCCTCCCAGTGGTACTCCTGACAATTGTTGCAGACTGTGAGGCGTAGTCCTGTCTTTTTCTTGGCTTGGTTGAAGAAGCACAGCATCGTTTCCTGGTCGCATCATAAGATTCCCTATCGAGCTCGACGGTTTACCGTTACATTCTAATTAGAATCCACTACTATTTGCCTCTCAGCCATACACCGTGGGGCTGTTACTCTGCGTTTCTAAAGAAATATTTACTATTTTATTTTTATTATACAATAATGCTCTTTTCTTATAATAAATATAAATATTTTATTGCTTTTGGAAACAACAATAGTAGAAACATATATAATAATGACTATAATAATTATATTTATTTAAAAGATCGTTAAAATTCTGGGAAAAATTTAAAAAATCAGATACATAAGTAGCAAAATTATGGAATGAAGTTAGTGGTATTGTAGATTAATCAAATTGATTCATTTAACAATCCAGGACTGACACCGAGCCCCTAGAACTAAAAGTGAGAGTGGTGTCGCATACAACGAAGAAAGAGATAAAGCATGCTATTTCGTGTAACGGTACTTCGTCCAGATGACATGGGAATCTTATGGAGCTTCCCGGTCTCATATGAAAAGATCGGATTTCAGGTCTCAACTGTGAGGTGAACTTTCGAATCATCGTTGGCTCAATAGAAGAGCTTCTGAAATATCTACCAACTTTCCGAAACACATATTTATTTATTACCGTCGATTTTCCTACAAGTGACGTCACTAGAGATATATTTTTAGTACAAAATGTATATTTTGTATGCCTAAGGCCACCAAGAGAAAAATCGAGCCCCGGTGCATGCTGTTGCTGCCCCCCCCCCCCTCTTGAAACATTTGAGTGACATCTAAAATATAATATTAAAAGACTCAAAGTTCGCACAATTATACACTTTATCCTATAAACAAAAAGTGGTGATCCCTACGTGATTAAGGAAGACAAAGACGGCTCCAAAATGGTAACCCGCCTACATAACCTTCTGATATCACCAGGGTGGCACTTGCATTGGCAACAATGTGCCAGACGAGGTAGCGGCAGAGATCACCAGGTCGCCGCTAGATAATCTCGCTACACCAAACGCAATCGCCAACGCCCCTCGCCCTTGCAAGCACCAGAGCACAAAAAAAAAATTTAGGCGTAAATTTTCTTTCAAAAATTTTGAAAAAGTGATGCTAAAGAAATCTAAAATTGCTTGATGAGCATACAAGCAGCTGTGTGCACACGATCAGAGACAATTAGGAATTGGAGTACATTCAAAACCTTTCGTAAAGCTAGCAGATGATATTTAAAAATGACCTATATTCATTAAAGCTTATAAATGCGGTGACACGCCTACTTTTTTATGTTGAACTTACTTATAAAATATTTTCAATGATTTGTCAATTGAATTGGGGTTCTAAAATCGCCATTTTTAATAATGTTTAGAATTGAAAAATATATATTGTATATAGATAATAATTTTACATTCATTAAAAATGGTTTGTACTTAAATTTAGTGGTATATTTTTAATGTTATCATAGCAAACTCTTTTTATATTTTATTGTAATTTTAAAAAATTTTCCAATAACCTTTTATCATGTGTTTATAAATATATGTAATATCCATTTAAATTCCACAATCTCTTACCCATGTGTATCAAATCGCTTATGTTGTAATAAATATACTAGCGATATAACTTTTTGAAATGCTTGTGGACCGCTAATGTAGATAAAAGTTTGTACTTTTTAAAATCTATCATGAGTGGCAGAGATAAAGTCGAAGAACAGTCGTATACATATCAGATTTACATTAAACAAAATTGCCATCACTTTCTCTAACAATTTATTAAGAAGTGAAATTTTGTCTAAAAATGCACATAGATTTAGCTATACAGCATTTAACCCTTAAAAGCACGGTGTTGAAAATCTGCAACAATTTATTTAAGCGCTTATAACTCAGTATACGTTCAATAAAGGAACTTTATTGCATATTGTTACATATGTGTAACAAATGCCGAGCTATTGTGTTTACAAATTATTTCGACAGATGTCACTGTACTCGTGATAATGCCATTTTAAAAAAGATCGTATTATAAGCAAATTTTTATAAATATAATCCACAAATAAACCTAAATATTTTTTAATTATTTTTGCCGTCATTTTCAGCTTAATTTTAGTATAAAAATATTTTTGTTTTTGAATTTGGAAAAATCATGAATTTAAGGGTTAAATTAATTGAACGATTTCTTTAAAATATAGAGAAGCAAAGGTTTTGAAACGGCAAAAAATCAAGGAAAATAAATTAAAAATTAATTTGATATAAGGCGTTCAATAATTTTTAAATGGGTAACCATTTGTCGAGTTTTTACTAAGTGATTTACTGATTTAAACTACGTTCGCCCGAATTAAAAATAGAAATGTTTTTTTTGCAAATTCTGTAATAGCGGCGAATAAAAGGAATAACAAATGAAAAAGAGATGAGAGCCAAAATATATGATCTTACATATGTCTCAGTTCTGATTTTTTAAATGACTGAAGAAATATATCTTTATTTATAACTAAATTAAGATTTATTCGATAAATGGCTTTCATTATAGCAAAATTTTCCATAGCACATCACATTTAAATCAATGCCAAACTGTTTTTCATGAATATACTTGATCGCAGATAGGTCTTGATTAATATTAATTTGAAATAAGTACTTTCTTTTAGCATCTGAAATTGATCAAGTCAGTAGTAATATCTATGCATTTGTGAAGAATTCTCTTCAAGAACTACAATTTTTCAAGTAAATAAATTTAGCTTTATTTCATGTTATTCTGCTTAACCCTTTGAGTAGTGAGTTATTTTTTCGGCATATACATCGTGGGAGTGAGTTAATTTTCAGTTTTTTTTTTTTTTTTTAAATTCGTTTTGTTTATTTTTTTCATCGATTATTATTTTTATTTATTGTATTATATTTTTTTTGTATTATATTTATTGATAAGGCAAATTCAGTGGCTCTCAACATTTTATTATAAGATTTATATTATTTATGTATCACATTTATCAACTTATGATTATTTTATTTACATTAGAGTAAATTTTAATATATTAGTGAATTTTTATTTATTGCTAAAGAAAATTCAGTGGTTCTCAACATTTTATTGCTTTTTATTTACATTTTACTTTTATCAACTTATGATTATTTATTTACGTCTCCCTTTTATCAACTTATGATTATGATAATTTTATTTCCGTATATATTGAAGTAAATGTTGTTTTATTGATAATGTTAATTCAGTGGTTCTCAACATTTTAATTTAAGCATTTTTTATTTATTTCTCACTTTTATCAACTTATGATTATTTTATTTACAATAGTATTTTTTTATATAAGAGTAAATGTTGCTTTATTGGTAAAGTAATTCAGTGGCTCTCAACATTTTATTGTAAGTTTTTTATTTACATCTCACATTTATCAACTTATGTTTATTTTATTTATTTCTCACTTTTATCAAATTATGATTATTTTATATTTACAATAGTATTTTTTTTATATAAGAGTAAATGTTGCTTTATTGGTAAAGTAATTCAGTGGTTCTCAACATTTTATTGTAAGTTTTTTATTTACATCTCACATTTATCAACTTATGATTATTTTATTTATTTCTCAATTTTATCAAATTATGATTATCTTATTTACGTTTATATTAGAGTAAATGCTGCTTCATTGGTAAATTAATTTAGTGGTTCTCACCATTTTTTGTTTTTTTATTTACATATTACTTTTATCAACTTTTGATTATTTTATTTACGGTCTCATTGCTTTCAACTTATGATCATTTTATTCCCGTATGTATTGAAATAAATGTTGCTTTATTGATACAGTAAATTCAATGGTTCTCAACATTTTATTATAAGCATTTTTTATTTATGTCTCACTTTTATCAACTTATTATTATTTTATTTACAATTGTATTGGTTCTCAACATTTATTGTAAGTGTTTTACTTATGTCTCACTTTTATCAATTTATGAATTTTTTATTCACGTTATATTAGAGTAATTGTTGTTTTATTGATAACATAAATTAGTGGTTCTGAACATTTTATTGTCAGTTTTTTCATGTGAATAATGTATAAAAATATAAAAACAAGAGAGTAAAATATAAAAATCTATTATATATAATAATAAAGGTGTACATATAGGTAAAGTTTCATTATATAAACATAAAAAATAATCAGTTAGTTCTTCTTTCTTGCTCTGGGTCCACGAGTACTGTAATATTTTTTTCTTTGGTGTTTATCTTTTACAAGTCACGATATCTCATATGTGGAAAATTACATAGGTAGAATAACAAGAGCAACTAAAAATGTTATACAATTGGAATAAGTTTCCAAAAAACAGAAAATAAACCAAAGAAAATATCAGAGTGGAGAAACTTTACATACCCACGACTCTGCTTTCCTGTGGGAAATTTAGCATAATCTTTACGATTCGCTCTAATTGTGCCACAGGCGTGAGTTTTATTTTAGAATAAATAGTGCAATGCTGGACTCTAGTACCAGTTATCAATATATAATCGGTGCCTTTTTCCCAAATAATATGCCAGTATTGTTTTGACTACCGATCCTGAAATCCCAGTGGCTTTATCCACATCAATATCCGTCTGGCTTCCCGTGTAGACAATTATGTCAATCACAAAGCTAGTCTGTGCATCGCACAAGACAAAAATTTTTATACCGAAACGGTTTCTTTTTGATGGAATATAAATTCTGAATGACAAATGCCCCTTTTTTGTAAGCCATCATTGCTCCGGATTGTATTATCTGCAAAGTGTAGTGCTCGCAGAAGAAGAAAAAATCGGTCTTGGGAAAAAAATACTCGAAAAAATGGAGTCGAAATAATTGGATTTGTTGACCAGTATTCCTTCATAGAACTTTTACCAACCAAACTAGTCAACATTATAGTAGCTAAAAATACATACATTTCCGAAATATTTGTATCTACCCATTTTTGCAGTTTAGAATTTGCACTCATATTTATGCTTATTTGATTAGCATATTTATTTGTCTCCGTTACAATATTATTCATAATTTCAACATTGAAAAAAAGGGTGAAATTTTTTTGAAATGAAGACTGAATTCCAGATGATGAATTGTTGAATTCTAGTATCTGAGGGGAGAAATCACCATCTTCCCACTTTCGTTCCTCTCTTCGAGGACGTCGAGCGAGTGGCGATTCAGCCTCCTCTTCGGAGTCTGTTTCCTCATCTGAGGAATTGTTTAGATGGAGCACCAAGTCTTCTAAATCTTCCATCACATTTTCGTCTTCACTATCGATGAAAACTTTGTCTATTTCTTGATCACTCATTTTACGGGACATGCTTATAAATTTACGATTTTTACACGATACGGGAGAGAAATGAAATAATTATCGAACTAATTGTCGCAATCCGATACCAAAGCGTTCTCCGAAAAGACTAAAAAAAATCTATAAGCATTGTTGAGGGTTGATAAGAGTGAGATTTGACCAAAAATGCGAATCTCTTTTGTGTGCCTAAAAGCAATTTGTCACGTGCAAAACCTAAATTGAAATGAGAAATACATGTTGCTTGTTCTCAAAACAAACTCATTGAAGAAGTTTGATATTACTATGTAAATAAATAAATATTATTATAAAATAATAATATTTTTACTTTTATTATTTTTAATTTTTTTACTTACGAACACCAGAGTTGACAAAACTGATATGATTTTTTTGAAATTTATTTCCGTAATTATTTTTAAAATCTTGAATACGATATTTACTTCCATTTTAGGCCTGGAATCTTCAAAGAACATCTGTGATCCTGATGATATCAATTCCAAGAATCACATACAATGAATTTAGATTGTGTACATCTATTATACTATTTTTTTTCACTATAAATAAATGATATCCAGATATCATTGATATCCAAATATCATTGATATGTACTACCGAGATTAATAAATAATTGATCGACATTACAAAAATCTAAAAAATATAAATAAAATAGCGCATACGTAATATTCGCAATTTTTACGATTTTTTCACATACTAAATACTAATAATTATTATAATTTTATAATTTTATTATCGAAATATTACTGATAATAAATAGTATCGTCATGATAAATAATAAATAAATCGAATTTACAAACATAAAATAAAAAAATCGAGTGAAATGGTCGTGGACGCGTATGCGCGGCGATACTCTATCTGGACCCATTGAGTGTCGCCGCATACGTGCGGCCATACTGCCCAGCGGGTTAATGTATTCGTTTTCTTTTTTGTTTATTCTTCTTTTAACAAATACATGAACATATATCAACATATGGAATTTATCATCTGTGTATAAAGTTGGCTAGCTTATTAACATGTTTCAAAACTAAACCAACTAAAATCTTATATATAATTGTTCTAATAATATATAAATGCTATAACTCCTCACTAACATTTTGATCGCAGATATAAAATATGTTTACACAAATAATCACTTATGAATAATATTGGTTAACAGGCAATCTGTAGTTTTGGTTATTATGAAAATATTATTCATCGACGTTTCTCACTATAGAAAGATGAACGGTTGACTTAAGTATTGCCAGTAGCATTTATCAATACTATACGGAAGCAGATACAGTTTTGATTTCAAATTCAGATTGGTCTTTGCTGTATAGTAGCACATCACCCATAACTGGTTATCATGTCCAGATTATTATTACACATATTATAACAAATACAAATTTCAGCTGTCTAGTATTATTAAACTATTATTTCTGGGTCAATCTATAATCTGATACATTCTAAATTTATTCATTGCTAATGAAATAAACGTTTTAAATTTATTCATTGCTAATGAATAAATTATAAACGTTGTATATTATAAATCAAATAAACAATTACATTACAGAAATCGAATTTGCGAATTGTATCTTGTATCAGTTACAGCGCTTATAGATCAGTGCACTATCTAGAAACGAGAAAAATAAAATAACTTTGTTTTTGTTTATAGTTTTTATTTTAGCTTACATCGTAACAACGTTTACTTTTTGACCAATTTCACTTTTATACCAGACGCTTTGGTCACTTTAACGACAATCTTTTGCTCTTCGATGAGGAAGGCGCGGAGAATCCTCTCCTTGACGCATCTGTGGCAAAGGACGCCGCCGTAAGCGCGGGTCACGGTCTTCTTCCTCCTCGACATGCGGGAGCGTTCCATCGGCCTGGCGGGGGTGATACCTCTGAGCCTATCCTTGCACTGTCCGCATTTGGGTACCCGCTTGGGTTTCTTTAAATATTGGTAAACGAGTTTACCGCCGGGAGTGCGCACCCTGAAATAACAATAAAATAATTATATTAAAACCTTTAATGGCCATACTATATGAGCTCTTGACCAAAACATTTTTCATAAAAATTATTAATGGTCATTCATTACAAGCTTTGGACTACTCTTATGATAGAAATCATATTTAAATTCACTTGATTATAATCCTGAAAGACTACCTAGCACAAATGATTGCTTTTAATGTCTCTTTTGCGACACCACAAATCGAAACATCCTCTATTAAATAATACTAATAGGCAGATATCACATGTGTAAAATTAACCAATTTTAAAAAACACACATGTCATACATAAATGGAAATCATAACCAAACATTATTTACACGCAACAAGTATACATAATCACATACTTAGGAGATCCCTATATGTACGCGAACTAATATTTAATCGCTCGTCAAACATTATTCTATTGTTAATCGTCCTTCAACTTTCAATACAATTGGTGTCTGATCAAAATTGACAGATTCAAAAGTTAGGTTAACTCAGGCCATCGGATGCTATTTCGACGATTTTAGCAATTTTAAGGGTACTCACATGCGCCTCCTGTTTGATTTGGAGTTGTAACTCAGGCGGCGCCTGAAAGTGAGCCGCTGAACCATGTTTGTAGCGGATGGAGACCGATGCGGACACCACCGCCACGGGAAAAGAGATAGTTTGCCACAGTGCAACGCCGAACAGCGCTAAATAGCTCCGAAATATGCTAAAAGTGAACGTTGACTTATTTCAATTGCGATTTGGTTTATATTATTCATAAAAATATTATTTGTGTAATACATAATTATTGATTTAAATATATTTGAAATTATGTTATATTATGGGCCGATGCGACGGTAGCTATTATTTACAAAAATTATCCTCCTTCTTTACATTTATATTTTTAAAATTAAATTTATAAAAACATGTATTTCAACTAGGAATACAAGTAGAAGTTACAATAAATTAAAAAATGTCACCATTTTTAGCAGAAATAAACAAGAAAATCATTTTTATTTGTTTACAAACAAAAAAAACCGTAGACGATCAAAAATGTCCGAGGTGACTTTTTTTCGTATATAATAAATATTTTCAAAATCTATTGGCCAGGGCCGATTCAATTCCTCAGTCCGCCCCTAGTCATGCACGACCTTGGTTCATTTCATTCTAATTATTTCTCACGATATTTATTCGTGAGACTAGGAAAATTTAGGAGAACCTTATCTGTGATGATCGAATGAAATTATAATTATGTAATAATCACTAATTTCAATATTTCAGACACGATAATATTAAAAAAAAAACACAAATGCCGGTTAGCTAATTTTAGTTACTTAAATATTATTAATAATAATTAGTATTAACTCGAAATCAACTCACAATTCATAAAATAAATCTTATTTTGCATATACATAAAAATATTTTTATAACTTATAAATAAATGAAATTAGGGATTTACAATTAAGTTTTAAATAAAATATATATTTATGTTGTGTCGTTGCCTGGTAATAAGCGCCCTTGTATTACTAATTTTGTTTTTTATTTTATAATTTGTTATTTAAACGTATAAGTACCACTAATAACTACCTAAGTTATCTAGATTTCAAAAGAATGGAAATGCGATACTAAGGAAGATGAAATGTGAACATAATCGCAAACTATTGCTGGATGTTTAAAAGGAACGATTCCCAGTAAATATACATAAGGAAAAACGGAAAAAACAAGTTTTGAGGGAAAGAGAAAACGTTGCTATAATAACTTATGAAACTTTAATAATGATTTTAGTTTTGAGCAACATTAATTATTATATATTTTTAGTTGTCAACATTAAAACACAAATATCTTAAAAATTGCATTTTGTGTCGTTTTCTTAATAATATATTATCTTTTTGTAAAATAATCTTACGTGATAGAAAGAATAAAATTCATTCTTAGAATCAGCAGTAAAAAATGGTTAAAAATTTTCAAAAAGTAATTTTTCGATTTAAATTGTTAGCGCTCAAATCCATACATTTATGAGCACTGGCAGCACTGTGTTGTTTCTTTGTTGACAGTTCATAGCTTATGCCGGCTTTCGCCGTTTGATTTCTAACAATAACACAATTATTCACCAAAAAACGTAATAAATTTAAAAATTGATAGATATTTCGCGCTTAGGCGAATTAAAACATTTTTAGGTATGTATTGAAAAGCACAAATAAATATTACGAATAACTCATTTTACGTTTGCATGTTACAGGCATACTTGTTTAATTTCAATCATGAATTTGGAACTGTTGGAATCGTTCGGTCAGAATTATCCAGAAGAATTTGACGGAACTTTAGACTCAATCTCATTAGCGGCAACTTGTGCCTTCAATAAAAGGGGTACATTATTGGCTGTAGGCTGTAACGATGGAAGGATTTTCATATGGGACTTTCTTACGAGGGGTATCGCTAAATCTATATCAGCTCACGTCCATCCCGTTTGCAGTTTGAGCTGGTCCAGAGATTGCCACAAACTGTTATCAGCGTCCACCGATCATAATGTATGTATTTGGGACGTATTATCCGGAGAATGCGAACAACAATTTAGATTCCCAACGACGATTTTGAGGGTACAATTCGATCCGAGAAACGATAAACGTTTTTTGGTATGTCCTATGAAACACGCCGCATTGTTATTAGATTTGGACGGTGATTATAAAATATTGCCTTTGGACGAAGACGGTGACGTGAACATTATCGCTTCTTTCGATAGAAGAGGCGATAACGTATATACTGGAAACGCCAAAGGTCGCATTTTGATATTGGATTCGCAGTCGTTAGAAACGAAAGCTAGCTTCAGAATCACGATCGGAACTTCGAGCACCACTGGTATTAAAAGTATCGAATTTGCCAGAAGAGGCGAATGCTTTTTGGTTAATACTTCCGATAGAGTAATTAGAGTTTATAACGGTAGAGAAGTGTTACGATGCGGAAAGAATGGCGAACCAGAACCGATACAGAAATTGCAAGATCTAGTCAATAAGACGACTTGGAAGAAGTGCTGCTTTTCTGGCGACGGAGAATATATTTGTGCCGGATCAGCTAGACAGCACGCTTTATACATATGGGAAAAATCAATCGGTAATCTCGTAAAGATTTTACACGGTACGAAAGGAGAATTGCTATTAGATGTCGTTTGGCATCCTGTCAGACCGATCATTGCGAGTATCAGCTCTGGAGTCGTTTCTATCTGGGCGCAAAATCAAGTCGAAAATTGGTCTGCATTTGCTCCGGATTTTAAGGAATTGGACGAAAATGTCGAATATGAAGAGAGAGAGTCTGAATTCGACGTCACCGACGAAGATAAGAGTATCAATCTAGAAGGAGAAAACGAACACGACGAAGAGACGGAAGTAGACGTGACGACTTGCGAACCAGTCGCTGCTTTCTGCAGCTCAGACGAAGAAGCCGACGATGATAATATGTTATTGTTCTTGCCGATCGCTCCTGAGATTGAGGATCCGGAAGAAGGTTGGGCGGCTACGATGGATGCGCAAGCTCCTCCGCCTGAATCGCCTGAAAAATCACCTCCGTCTAAGAAGAAAAAGGTCAAGTTTTATGATATCAACATCAAAATTAACTCGACTGAAACTCATCCTATCATTTCTGGCAAAGATAAACCATCGACAGGTGGAAAAAAAGCAGCGGGTAGACCTAGAAAATAGATAATATTATTTTTTTACTAATAAATTATATACTGTAATATATTTAGTAATAAAAAATTTGCAAGATATTTTTTGTTGTTAATTTTTACTAGTAGATGTCATTTTTAATTTTTGTTTAACAGTTTCGATGCTACAGACGTCGGCCGTAGCTGTATTGAAAAAAATAATTGAAAGAAATATAGTGCCATCTCTGGAGAAAAGATAAAAAAATATTTAAATATAAGATTTGGGTTTAATATATTGGTTTTTATTTTTGGAAAGACGTTACCACATGAGAAAAAACCGAAAAAATTATTACGTGCAGCAAATAAATTGTAATATTTCGCATAAAATGTGATTTCAGAAAATATGTCGCAACGATGGCTAATTATTATATTTATCTGTAGTACAGAAATGGTTAAAAATATTGTCATTGACATTTTTATTTTAGAGATAATCGTTAATTTATAACATTATTTTACTTTTTATTAGACAAGTTATACACCTTTATTTATAATAATATTCGATCGATAAAGTAGTTAACATTACATAAACAAGACGTACGTTGTTAGTATCGTACGTTGACTTGCTGAATAATGACGGATGATCCTCTGTTTCTGGTACCTTTTGTACTTGCCATTGAAAAGAATCCGTGTCTGTGGAATCATACTTTGAAGGAATACTATAATAACGACCTTACTGATTCAGCATGGGGACAGATTTCTAGAGAAATGTTTGATACAGGTATTGTTGTTAGTAAAAGTATAATGGGGGTAGTCAACTTATTTAAAATTCACATTAAAATCACCAAGGAAAATAATTGAAATTGTTCTTTTAATAGTAATTTTTTTTCTATTTCAGAGGAAAATTGCCAAAAATTATGGAAAAACCTTCGCGCTGCTTATATGAGGGCACCGAATCACCTTCGCGTAAGAACAGCAACTATCAAAGACAAACAAGGATTTTATTTGGCTCATATATTGTCCTTCTTACGACCCTATACGAAAAGTGAAATTGTTAAAAATAAACTCTTCATACCGCGCACTGATACTTCGAGCAGTACTGAAGGAGTAGTGGCTAAAAAAATAAAACTAGAACCTAAAAAATCACTCCGAATGAAATCCGTACACATACAATGCAATATGAATGAATGTGAATTTGACGACGACGTTGATTTTCAAGTCTTTAAAGATTTCCTGCCAATAATTAGAAGATTATCATATGATCAAAAAATGTATTTAAGACAAAGCATTACGTGGACTATAGACAGAATGAGGATTACACACGTTTAAAAGCGTTATTGCTTAAACAGTTTATTTTTGTAAAGATTAAGTTTATAATAAAACATTGAATAATATTAATTAATGCGATAAATATGTTTTGATTATTTTTCTCTTAGGTTTAAATCTATAAATATAGCACACATGTAGTTATGCAGCAGTCGATCACCATTAAGGATCATCTTCGGGAACACGACATAGCTAATTTTTATTCCTCTCCTTTTTTGTAAAAAATATTTTTTTTATTATATGGCGCAGTAATGTTTCGATGTAAATCGTAAAATTTCTCGTATCAAACAGCTCCGGTGTGCAGTCCGTAACGGTTTTTTCTCCGCTTGATCGATAACCAGTTCCATTGATCGAAATTACCGCCGAGATCTGTACGTGTCATTGTGAGATCACAATCTTTCCTTCTATGCAAAGACTTGGACCATAACCGGAGTCTGCGACAAAGACATTTTTATAACGTGCACCTGTCGATTTTGCTGTTTTATATTTAATATATTATTACGTTTATCTTAAATTATTCACCAAATTCCTCAGATAAAGTTGTTTATATATTGATATAGATATTATCCTAAATGTGACTTTGAAAGTTTACCTTCTCAAGTTATCTACTTTGTCATTGACTTGAGGTAAATAAGGTAGAATAAATATTTTTGGGATAAGTAGACAAATATTTATACAATTTACATATGTATTTACAAAGTTTCCATTAATACTCTCTCCCAATTTTACCAGATTACGTAAAACTAAAGACCACGTTGAAAAACACTGAAGGTTATATTAAATTAAATTTCTACAAGCACCGGTATAGAAATTCTCGGCACATTTTAATGAGCGCTTTGGATTCTCGCTACGATCTACAGTCCCTTTGGAGACACAGATCTCGGACCTCAAAAAAAAAAGTAGTTCACCAGTGTTGCGGCGCCAAACGCGGCGAACCCCAAAAACCGACGATTCCTGACGAGGGTTACGCCATTTGGAATCCCGTTTAGATGCCCATCATCTCGAGTCAACTCGAATTTAAATAAGAAATGGCGTCTACTTTTTTGTTGCTCGCGTTTATGGCTCCCCGTGGGTTTGTCCAATTCGCTTTTTTATCCGTTGGCGTCCGAGATTCATTGCACAATACAATATCTTACGAATCATGGTTTTAGTCACGTTTATAGATTTAGAATTGATAAATCTGAAAGAAATCTATACATATACAAGCTGTACGATGAACACAAACTAATTTAATCTCTCCATTTTTTTCCTAAAAATGAAAGGCTTAAAAATAATTATGACGTTAATGCGCTTAAATCTAAATGACAAATACTTATTTAAATGTTAATCGGATTAAAAATGAATATATCTTGTTTATTATTTTATCTTTCTTCTATATTTAAATTATTATTAATGACTCATTTAATACAAAGGGGAAGATATAATTTTGCGTTTTTGCTTGGCAAAAAACAGGCATTACACACATGATTCAAAAAACAGAGAGAATTGAATTCAATTGCCCAGAAACGACTAAAAATCGAAAATAGTAAGAAACCGTGTGAAATTAAATTTATAAAAAAATTCTCACCATTGCTTTAAAACTCGGGGATTCTTCTTAGCTTCCATATCCAAAGTTTATCGTGGTTTGAGATTTTCTAATTAGAATCTCGTAACCCTCCAGCTTCTAGATTTATCGACAAACTTTATTGACATGTCATAAATAATTATTACTGCGATTCAGTTGAAGATCAAAATCAGTAGTACCCTGAAGAACCGTATGGTACAAAGAACTGGTAACATGTATTGTGCCATCATATTTTTGAAAAATGACCCATTGCTTTCCTTCAAAGGAGACTTTGTTAAAACTATCATTGTGCACCTTTTCGATATTGATAATATCTCCCTGCCGATAGATTTGGTACTTATTTATGAAATATAATTATTTTTTATGTATCAATAAAGCCCGCAATATGTATCATAACATGAAAATTAATGTTTATTTAAAATAGCTATATACACATGCATAACTAAAATGTTATACATGTTGTCTATACAACATATATAATAAATTAAATACTTTCATTCGATTAAAAAAATAATAAGATCTCAGGGAGTACTGAAAAAGTCCCTGGCTTATTTCAAAAACTGATCTCTTGTTTTTTTTATACAATTTAAAAATCCTTCAAATTTAGTTTTTCTATGCGACTTAGCAACAAATTATCGAGGAATAGTCATCAAGGGTTCTTAAATTAAAAATATACCGTGATTAGGTCATCCAATCCTGGGACTGGATTTAAATTTTAATTCTGAAATCAAGGGATTACAAATTTGCTTCGGATTTGGATACTTTCGTTAAAAGGTTTTTTGTTTTAATGACATTTTTCAACATTATTTTGCAATGAGTATTTTATATATCATAATTGAAAGTATTTTTTATTTCTCATAAAAATTATTGTGTGAAATTAAAAATGTATTTTATAGTAATTAACAAATCACCGGACATTTTAACCTGCAAGTGAATAGATGTAGGAGATTAACATTTTATTTTTCTATCTTGCTGTAAAAGCATGTAACGCACAATAAGATATACATATAGTTTCATAGGTATATAACAATGACGTTCTTCTAAATATCTTTATTCGTTGTAGCTTTATATTGATTATTTGTAATTTTTGATTAATTGCTAACAATATTTTTATAATATATCCATTAATGAAACAATTATAAGATTAATTAAATTGTATATTGTTTAATTGTGCACAAACACAATATTAAAAAAGTCCTCGTTGGAAGCACTTTCGAAGCTTTCCTTAGCTATTTTTATGTATTTTTTAAATCGAAGTACGCTAATTCATAGTTTTATGCCAATTATTGTCACCTTATGGCCAAATATGTCAGTCGCTCATTAAAAATATATTACATACACTCTTCAAACATGACCGCCTAGCGAAAGGTAAAAAAATAAATCGGAGATGTTGCGCTTCGCTTTTGGAAGCTGTGGTTGACCCTGTTTGGATGCGCCCTCCTGGTGCCAGCACATCTCAGACGGCGCCTCTGTATGCGATCACTTGTCACGGGATAGATCCGTGGTTCGTAACCTTAACTGGATAATGTCGATTCAATTATATTATCCGTTGAATATACAAGTGAACGCTCACATATCAGCGATCGGCAACCGATGACCGCGCAAATTATATCGCTTAAATCGATAATAAAAACGATCGGTATCTTAATTAACAAAAGTGAAAATCGTCATACCATTTGTTTTTGTATAATATTTTATTGTATTTTATAAAAGGTTGTCAGCGCCTGCGCAGCCTCTCAAAAACGTTCCCTCAGGTCTCGTTCCTTTTTCGGACGGTTTCGACGCGGCCGGACTTTATGGCACCACCTGTGACAGCCTTAACGAATCGAACGAACGCATAGTATAGTGTTTTTTTCCGATGCCAGGGCGCTAGAATTCACAAAAAGTAAACGCGTATTAATTTTGAAAGATAATGTCGCGCGATGGCTAAAATCCGGTCACCTGTCAATTTCAATTGCACTCGATCATCTGCGCATGCGCGACCTTAAATTTTATAAATGAAATCATTACGCAAATCGACATGTGGAGCTCGTTGAATACGTCTGGAATACTACAAATTTGTTTTCGCTAACGCGCTATTTAAACGGACGCCACGCCGTTGAATCGCAAACGGTGGCTCGTGAAAATGCAAATAAAATTCATTTATTGAAACGTTAATGCGCATGTGCACACCTACCTGTCCCATTATCTTTAATAATTTTCAGTTATTTTGTCGAAGCACTATGTTTGCAATTTTATATACTCTGATTTATAATGTAGTATGTATTCTTAATATTATATATTGCACTATAAAATATTATTGGCAAATATTACTATGATTGAAACGCAATTATTTAGCTGTAACGTAATTTTGAATCGAGTCATATTAATTTGATATTTGAATATCTTTATCAATCATGTGAGGTGAACGATAGTATGATGTAATTTTGACATTCGATGTAAGAACAATAGAAGCACAGTTGTATCGTGTGAACCACGAAATGCGTCACATGCTAAGTATATGTAAGTCAGAGCTAATACAACGTCTACTCATTTACAAGTCGTTCGTCAAATAATTTCTCCTCCCATTACTTAACAGCTATGCAAAGTAGTGTTATATATTAATTAACTTTTGAGTAGCAAATGTTCCATATTACTATTTTAAGGCCTCTCAAAAAAAACCACCCCAATATTTACCTCGAGATGTTCTCATATAAATAATTAATACACCTGGAAGCTGGGAAGGGATACTTCGAGTTTAAATTATTGTAGAATACCTCAAACACTCCATTAAAACCTACATCTTTAATATGAAAACTGAGAAAAGGCGATGAGATTTTGAATCGATATGTATTATAAAACATATAGAATTAATTAGCAAAAAAGGTTACATAAACTAATCTCCAAAAAAATTAAATTATCAGTCTCAGGTTGGGATGTGTGGTCACCTTAATTTTGGTCAACTATCTCATATATCAATTTTACCCATTCTTTTATGATTTTTTTATTATAATACTAAAGACGGTAGTCCGACGATTTATGTATATTATAAATACATAATTGGGACCTCGTTTTAGAAAATTCGTCCCTCCATTATTGGTATCGTCTGTTCTACCGCTTGGCCCATCAAATGATAAATAATTTATAAGCACGAATACATTGCGTTCAAGTGCGTTTGTATGTCTTTAAACTATGCAAACAATTTGCATGCATTAAGAAGCTATTTATTTTGTTATTCGAATATGATTTTGTATCGCAAAATAAAAATTATAAACTTTTATTTTGATATTTCCCCCGTTTGTCAGTCTCATTGATGGCAGCCGACAATGGAGGCTCTGATGTGAATTCACACCTTCATAAATTCGAGTAATTAAATGAGCTGTCCGCTGGGATGACCCGGTTGGCACATTTGCGATTAGGGCCGTGTTTTATTAAGAAATAAAAAAAAGAAGAAGACAGTTCGCTGTAGGTCTTGAGCGAATCGATGTCAGCCATTGATACGCGCCCATTACTAAACACATGAAATATTCATGTTTTTAATGTGCTGCGATTATGATAATTATATATTATCAAATAGCAGTTTTTTAAAGTGATGGCGTCACTACCCACGCGCTTTTGTCAAATGATTTATAACAAATAAAATTCGCCAAGAACTCTGACGCCAATTCTTAATCAACAAATTTGTGTATTATTTAGCTAATATGTGTGTCAAAGTGATTGAGTTAATAGTACTAATTAAACATTTCAAGTTAACTTTATTGTAAATATCCTTTATGCTGTAAGTATGATAAATTTGAAGTCTTCTTAGCTTCCAGAGTTAAACTTAACTAGATGCCGGCAAGTCGTTTTAAGAATTAATAAATAATATTTCAAAATTCCTGCATTCTAATAAAAATATAAATGATAGTGAATTGTGACAAAGACTAATAATTGTTGAAGAAAACGTGGCACAGGAGTTGTGTTATCGGACAATAACTATTGGCGGAAACATGACACACATGCTGTACCACCGGCCTGTATAGTGACACAACAT
Organism: Plectrocnemia conspersa; assembly: GCF_051122295.1. NCBI lineage: Eukaryota > Metazoa > Arthropoda > Insecta > Trichoptera > Polycentropodidae > Plectrocnemia > Plectrocnemia conspersa. The sequence goes on from NW_028277172.1 coordinate 15,631,025, forward strand.
AAAAAATAATTATTTTTTGAAATAGTTGTAATTGGTTCATTTTCATCCGTAAGTGGATTTCGTGAGTTCTGAGAGAGAGGATTTCAGGTCTGTGAGTTTTATTAATTAGTTGAACACGCAGCTCTCGGTACAATGTATAAATATACATACATTGTATGTACATACTCTGTGAAATTATGTTCTTAGATTCTCGTTTATAAGACACGCGACTCTCACATATGGTTTTATATATACAATTATATTGATTTGGCGGTTTTTTATATAACACGCGGCCTTTTTACACATTCTTCTTGCGAAATTTCATTAGCTTGCGCCGTCTTAATCCTTGCCATTATATATACGGTGACCATATTTTTTTAGAGACAATAAAGGCTAAATTATTTCAAAATTAAAATACAGGTTGCGTTTATTTGTTTCACTAAAAGTAGCACTTATGTAATGAAATATGACAAATGAATAATAGAAATAAATTATCAGATCAGATATTTTATAAAATAATACAATGCTGTAATGGTTCATTAGGTGTGAAATATGTATTATAATTATTCCGCGAAACAATATTTTTTTAATAACGTTCATAAAAAAATGTCCAAAGAAAAATGGATTGGACACGGGTCGAAGAAATCGTGTTTATGATCAGGCGTCGAATCCTCGTTTATTTGCCTCCTCCACGCTCCGACGCCCAATTTCGACTTGGTTCTTTATTCCTCGTCTCCTTTTTTCAACACTCGCCTCGATGATTATCTTATACCTGATAACCAGTTTTTAGGAGTAAACGTTTCATAGCAAGACTGGCTGAGGGGGTAATGATAATTTATAAGGTGTTACTGGCAATGAAATATTTGACGCCGGCACCTTTAGCCCAAAACGTAGGAAACAGTTTATTAAGTTTTATTTTGATGGCCAGGATTGGGATTGGATCTCGGATCGTATTTCTCCGGAATCGTTGAATATGTGACATTTTTTGTGACCCATCGGTCGTGTTATGTAGGTGTTTATAAATATTTAATCCCTTCGTCTCGACATTCGTGACAGAGTTAAAGATGGGATAGGATTTAAATTTTTAGGAAGTTTAAGCGTTTACGTAAAAAAATCTATAAAAACAATTAAAAATACTGTGTAATGTATTTTAAAATTATATATAGTGACAACAGCTTAATGAGCCTATGACACTCTTCTAAGGGCGATCAGTATAGCATTCTCGATAAATTCTGACAAATGTAGTTTGCTTACACGTAGTAAGGAATAAAACATATTAATTTTTATTATTTAGGTCAAAGCTTCAATTTTCTAATGAAGAATCATGCTATCTAACGTAGTATACACAAAATTATCAATACAGAAATCTTGTCTGTTAAATATAAATCTTTTCTTTATATTTAACCTTTTCGTAAAAATATTTATTTAAGACTATGTAACACAGTTCATGTTTTATAGCTGATTGACAATTCCTGTTGTTGAGTATCTTAAAGTGGCAGTTGTTTATGAAATGATATTGCGATCTTTATAATTGTATTGTGTTGCGATTTAAGTGGTAACTAATGTTTAATATTTGGGCTTAAGCGAAGGTCAATCGCTCAGCAGCGAACGTTTGCGCAGCAACAAACGTTGCATTGTTATGTTTGGCTGGTAACATACTACTTATAATAGAGACTTTTTTTGTTCGGGATGCATTATAGTGTTATTTTGTGTACTAAATGGTCCATCCACACTGAAAATATCGATATTTAGTCGAGTAGCAGCTAGCTCGTAGCGATAACAATTATTTTAAGGCGGGTATATAAAGTTCCTCATAAAACTTGCAAATACCTTCCTAGAAACCTGCGATAATATTGGAACTTAGAAGCTGTGAAGAATCGCCAAATCTTATAGAATACTTCAGACATTGTTCGAAACCTGAAAATCATAACCACTAAAAATAGCAACATATGCTAGTGGCATTGCTGAGCTTCATCGAGACTCGTCAATTTAAAATGTTTTGAATAGATTCTTCATAAATTTATAAGTCCTTTAAACTTTCTCATTTAATTCATAGTGTCAAAACTATTGAATGGATAAGTATTTAAAAATATACACAATAATTAGTTATTACACCTTTTATTTAAAAAAAGTCAAGGTAAAAATGAAAATTTGTATGCAAATATTTTTGATACAATAAAAAATTCGAAATAATAAAAATAAAAATGATTTTTCCCCGTTTTTGTAATTAGAACTTACATAGTATGTATCCTTACTTATTCAAAGGTAGAAAAAAATATATAAATATCATTCAGTTATTAAAAAAATTCAAGCAAGACGTTTTTTCTAATTTCACTTGGCGCCATGTTGCATTTCAACCAACCATTATGATGTTCACACAACAGCACCCATTTGAGGTGAGTTAATTGGAATACAGTAAACCTTCGCATGAATACTACACCCATAAAATGATTTCATTTAAGATTAACATTTACAACTTTCAACATTACGATATTAGATTGAAACAATGTAGTAATTCAGAAGTTTGATAAATAGTCTGTCTACCTTTCTCATTCACAATATACATATACTTGAGACTAAAATAAAAAAAGAAGCAATAACTGACGAGATATTTTTGAAAAAAATGATTGACTCCCTTCAAAAATGGTTTAGACCCCAAATTATGTAGATAATTCGAGGAGAGGTCATACCCGACACTTAGGCGCGATGCGTGTCGGGAGATCATATCTTAAATTATTGTTGTATTGTATATACTTACATACTATGTAGCATAATATTCAGGAGTTGTATATGTACCTTTAGAAGCAGTTCCCAACACTTTTGCATATAATTATATATGGAATTGGCATCAAGATTCTTAAATTCTTATGAATTAGATTTAATGATAAGTAGCAATTAAAAAAATCCTTTTATGGCTATCGTATTATTAAATAGCTTTGTCTATAATTTCAGTGGGCCATTTATGTATATGTAATTTAATAATTAATTCGATGAAATTGTTTGCACACAAGAGGATTTTATCGATACAACCAATGATAACCTTCACCCGAGTCGATTTTCTCCCAGCCGACTATAATGCATTCCTTGTTCCATTGTCTGGTCTCCTTCGAGAATCCTTTTTATTTCTACTCGCCTCTGACCGGACCAAAGGTGTGAGCTCTTTTGTTATTCTCAGGTAGCCCCGTGGAGATGCTGCAACGAAACCGCAGACATTTTTATTCTTTTTTTCTTCCATCTTATCTCATTGCCGGAAGATCGTTTGCTACAATATCTTTTATTGAAGCTATAAATTTTCATAAGGTATGACACAAAATAAAATCGTTTATCTTTTTCCAGAAAAATATTTATAATATTTTATAATTTATTCTTTCTGAGAATTAAATGATTTATCAATATACAAGAATGCTTCCTTTGTCAAAGTTAAATTTATGGAAATCAATAGAATTGGTTTTCTGTTCAACATAATTGCTTATTTATAAGCTTAATGTGTTTTCTTCGTTAGATGTGTGTGTTTTTTTTCTTTAAATTTCATTATGATTGTAATAAAAATAACATTTTAGTGAAACGCGTTTTCCTTCGTTTTATAGTGTGGGCGATACAAATTTACTAAATGCATTTAGAATAAAAAAAAATGTATTTAGGAAGCGAGAATATCGGTCATTGTGAATAAAAAAATACCATTACTAAAAAATAGCCATAATAAATTGCTCTTATACTGAATTGCTAATATATAAAATCGGATATTCATATGTATCTATCTAAATATGTATAATATATTATAAAATCACCATACAAGTTTAAGAAGCACATCTAACAATAAAATTTTAACTGATCTTTATCCAATTTTTAAGAAATGTTAATTGGAAATAGTTTAAAAATCGTATGTCGAATTCCAAAAATATCATATTACTTTGATTTTACTTAAAATTTTATTATTATATTTTTAAAGAACATTTAGAAAAGTTCTTATGTTTTTTTTATCGTAAATCTTTATTTGCAACATGACAGATGTTACAAAAAGGTACAACCAACGATTACCATGTAAGAAGTAAGACTGAAATTGAAGTCTAAATCAATGCTAACTATTTTATAAGATATGACCTGTTATTACAACTTACAATTAATATATGCCACCATGCACGACCTTAATTTTATTTATTCTTTACGATGTTCATTCCTGAGATTAGGAAAATCTAGAAAAACCTAATCTGTCGTGATTGCTCGGAAATATATAATTTTAGACATGATAGAAATTGAAAAATATTGGGGTTTATATGGGATTCGAACTCAATTTTTTCATGTATTATATTACTCACTGACTTAAACCACTGGTCTGTCGTGTTGCTATAAGATTTGTTAAAATTATAAAACAGTTACTTAATACTTTACTTCGGTTGTTCAACTGATATATTAGGGGAATAGTGACTCGTGACGTGTGAGTGGTCAATTTACTGAGCTGACATCAAACATGTAACATTTTTTCGTCACAAGTAATACATTTTTAAATTAACCAGAGTATATTCATATAGACAGCAACATTATAATTTTTCGAGTCTATTTTTCTATATTATATATGTGAGAGGTAAACATATAAATATTATAACTTTTATTTTCCACTAATAGTTTCGATTCATGTAATTATTATATAATTATGTTACGAGTTTCAGAGAGCCATTTATGTAATATTATGTTTATTTACATAGAAAACAGTTCTTCAGAAAGAGTAGACAAATATAACATTACTTATGGTTAAAATGATTTAATTTAATAAGCGTTTGATTTATGTATATACTCTTGCTTCCTTCTTGATCGCGTAGCCTTATAACAGAACAAAATAGCGAACTCCTAATATATACATACATTGGTAAAAGAAGTCAAATTTATCTAAAATATTTGTTGTCAACTCTTCTACGAGTATCTGAATGCACTGCAATTTCTCGTTTGCAGTTTTGCATAAGGATTAATTTTGATTGTGTAATTACTGTATATATTATAGAATAAATCTAGTAGTAGATTCGCCAAAAGTTTTTTGTACATCCTGTATAAAAAATATATGGAATGATACATTTATACATAAGTCATGAAAAAAATATTCAGAGATCATAATCGAAAATTTAAGAAATTTAACTATCTACTGTATGCTTTGAACATCCTCCAAGAAACTGGGCGTCCTCAGTCGTCGCTTCGAATTAACCGAGGCGCTTACTCCTTATCCCCCCGAACACATCTCTAATCGTAAATCTCCTCAGCGTCCTCAGGCGGAGTCTCCCCAGTCTCCAGTCTCCTCACCTGGCTCCGTTCCACCGCATAGCCTCCAAATATTCACATTCCACAATGCTCATATTTCATCTTCGGCCTTTAATCCTTTGGTTCCACGTTGGTTCTCCTTCGGTGAAAATAATCACACGCTTTACGTGTATCATATTATACATCCCATTTCGATTTACGACACGTGAATACATAAATGGCTTTCCGTGAAAAATAGCACCCATAAATCAAGCATAGCATCGAAGAACTCTTTTAGTTTTATGGAACCTGTTTTTGGCGAAAAAGCGATTTTTTCGATGGCCGATATCGATATTAGTTTTAATTACCGATTCGAGTGAAATTTCGTTTTGAGAAGGATTTTTTTGTGGTGTGGTTATTTCAAAAATGCAGACCGCAAATTGGAGTCTTTTTTGCGAAAATCACAGTCATTTCATGATAGATCAAAATGGTAATAAATATGAGATAGGTATAAGATACAATATATAAAAAATATAATTTATTATCAAATGGAGACACGGCTTCAAATTTATGTGTTTTATACTATTCTCTCGGGCGATTTAGAAAGTTGTGTTATTAATTATTAAAGTTCAGTGTGCAAAAACACTAATTAAAATATTTTTTGCATATTAAAAAACATAAAACAATAAAAAAAAATATTCTACACATGACTATATGTCAAAAGCATCGTGACTTTTTTTTATTAAAAGATGGAATACCACAACACCTTTTAATTTAGACTTTGATATCAGTAATAATTAAGAAGTAGCTGGACATTTTTCTTTTTAATAAAATTAAATCAATTCTACGTATTTAATTATACAATAGCTTGTCGAAAAATATATCCAAATTTACTCAATTGTATCTAATAGTTTAACAACGGAGCAAAAGTAACACTAAAACACCTAAGCTTGACAATATAATATTTCACAGTTAGTTAGCAAGTTTTGATTTATAGGATAATAATAAAAAGCCGAAATATGAGTTGCTCTAGAGCAGTGGTGGCCAGCCCGTGGCGCATGCGCCAAACGTGGCGCATTGGATGATCACAAGTGGCGCATTGCATTGCTTTTGAAATAGGCGTCATAACTGACTCCATATTTAATTCAAGTCCCCTTAATTCAATTCATTCAGCCTTCGGTAATGTCCAACTTTATGCGGATTTTTCGGCTTTTCATATTTTTTTTCGCGATGCACCAGTTCAGAACCGCTGCTATAGGTGTTGCCATTGTGCGTTCCCACTCAAACGTTCGCAAGCACTGCGCACTAGCAACACACAACGTGCTTGTCAGTTAATTCTGAGTGAGCCACCGTGGCGTGGAGTTTGAAGCGGAGTTTTTGCGAGTGTTAGGTGTACTAGCGTGGTTTTTGTATTGAGTGATTAAAAGACAGATTCAAGAATAAATATGTATAACAATTGTCGAAGCAGAGCAATATATAGAATTAAAATCCCACATAGTTGATATTCTGTGTAGTATGACGTACGTACATTGGATCTATTTGTTCTTTTTCAACTTTTTAGAGTTATATACTTTTCTATGTTTTTTATAAATTCCTGTTATCTGTTATAATGCAAAAGAAAATGAAGAAAAGAAGCCAAGATAGTGATAGTAAGCGCGATTTCAATGAAAAGTTGGAAAATGAATAGCTATTTATAGCAAATTCATCAGGAAAACCGTTTTGCATTGTTTGTGAAAGTACTCTTTCATATAATAGAAGGCATGATCTTCAGAGACACTATCAAACACAGCATCAGACTAATATAGAAGAAAAAATGAAGCTTGTTCTTGAGTCTGAGTTACGAAAAGAATATGTAACTAAGAAAAAGGAAAAAATCAGAAAAAAGACAAAATATATTTCTTAAAGTAGGTTGTGAAGACTTGGCGACGACAGAAGCATCATATAAAATTGCTTTAGCATTGGCAAAAAAAAGAAGCCTTTTTTCTTTAGGAGAAGAAATTGTTAAATCTTGTCTCCAAATATTTATCCAAAGTTTTAGAAAGAAAGGACGTAGATCAGCAATTGGGAGATGTTGTTCATTCTTGTACTTTCTTTTCGCTAGCTTTGGATGAATCAATGGACATATGTGATGTTGCCTAGTTAAACATTTTTATAAGAGGAATTAATGATAATTTTAATATATTTGAAGAACTTGCTAGTCTGAAGTCATTGCATGGTAAAACAAGAAGAACAGACATATTTGAAAAAGTAAAATTATGCATAGAAAATCTAAAATTCGATTATAGTAAACTCATCAGTGTCTGTACTGATGGAGTTTCTGGATTTACAACTTTGCTTGAAAACTTTTTATAACGTCCTGTATTAAAATATCACTGAATTATACACCAAGAGGCATTGTGTGGGAAAACTTTAAATATAAAACATGTTATGTTACCGGTTGTGAAATGTGTGAATAAAATTAGAGCAAGAGGATTAAACAGACGAGAATTCAGAGAATACTGTGAATTGCTAGATTGGGAATATGGTGAACTTATCCTTCAATGTGAAGTGTGCTTGCTTTCTACAGGTCCGATTCTGAGTAGATTTTGGAAATTTAAAAATGCCGTTTCTAATTTTTCGGTAAAGGAAAATGAACTACCTGATGAAAGAACTTTATTATACTGGCTATTTGATTTGGCATTTTTAGTTGACATTACTAGCCATCTTAATGATCTAAATATAAAACTACAAGATAAGAATACATTCTTTTCTAGCTGAGTAAATAGCATTAGTTTATTTAAAATCAAATTAAAAATGTTTATCTCCCAGTTACAAAATGAGGATTAAAATCAATTTTCACACTTAAAAGAGCAGAGTGAACGTGCTGCGGGTAATAGCAATTTGACCAAATATATTGACAAAATCAAGATTTTGCAAGAGTCATTTGAAAGTGGTTTCGTGATTTTGCTAAAGAAGAAAACTGTATGCTCTCATTTATAAAGCCATTTTCAGTAAGTGAACAAAATAAAATGCAGATGCTTTGTAACATGCAAATGGAATTGATTGATTTAAAATCAAATTCCTTCTTAAAAATTGAATTTGATAAGTTTTTCCCGGATCAAAATGCGTCTGACATTATTAATTTCTGGCATTCATTACTTAGTGAACATTTCCCAGAGCTAAGAAAATATGCAAAAAGTTATATATGTCGCTTTGGAACCGCATACAGGTGTGAACAAGCCTTTTAATAAATGAAATTAGTAAAAAGCAAAACAGGGTCGCGAAAAACTAATTAGAATTTGAACAGCGATCACCCTCTCGCCCATGTGATTATTTCTTACTATTGTAGATTTGTGCTCTAATAAACGTGTGCTTTTAAAATTACGTAAATTAATTAATTGAATTCCGTGATTGAGTTATTCCTTTTTCTCCCATAAGCGAAGCAGTTCCTACTCCTATCTTTATTTTACAACCCAAAATGTGAACGAAAGAAGATAAAAAAAAGTGCTTGAGTTGTATGGCGCATCTGAACTTGTCTGTGAAAAAATTGGCGCATGGTATACAAAAGGCTGGCCACCTCTGCTCTAGAGTTTGGACTCGAAGAATGTTGATAATGGTAAAACATTACAAAACTATTTTATGGAATGTACTTATATGAAAAATAAAAACAGTTATTGTACTAATAAAATTATATTTTTTGTCTTTTAAATCACAGTATTTTTGCTAGTTATAAATAAAAGCATAAAACACATTAGGACGCGCATTATCATGATTTCTATTGACAAGTGTAGGCTTTTTTACTTCCTAGTGCAAACGATCCAGCTGACACAATAGAAGCTTAATGTTATTGTTTGTCCAGGTATAAGAATTTTATAAAACATAATTCCTTTGCAATCCCACCATACATAATTTTTTTTATGTATGGAGGTAGGTCTCACATCCGATTATCAAATGATCGAGAAAAGGCGACCAGCTTCAATATCCAGAAGTTATTGGGATATGCGGATTCGCGCAGATTTGTTTTCTTTGCTCAATTAGTGTGAAATTCCCTCACCTTGTCTTCAAGCCTTCCCAATTTTTTAATGTGTCTATGCACTGTTAAATCACTCGGTCAGCAGATATATAGTTTAAATAGAATTTACTTCCATTTCTGCTGCTAGAACTTCATCGTCTAGCTCTGCAGGTCTCGCAGATTCAGGACTATTCTTGATATTAGCTGGCCATACACGCACGGGTGTGTCCGTGTCGGATGTCTGGCGGACAAATCCGATCGTGTGTGGTGTGAAAAAACACAGATGTGTTTGTCCGCCGTCTGTCCGCTGTCCGAACACGATTTTTCCGTTTACGGATATCTAATGAATCACCTACCACTACACAAATGTTTTTAGGGGCCGTAGTAGGCAATTTTTGTAAATACATTCATATAACATGCAGTTTTATATAAATTGTTCACTTAATAAAAATTATGCTATCGTAAATTTTGCAGTCCATTTTTTTTAAATATAGAGTCTAGATGTGCACCATGACAGGACATAGAAAATACGTACTCAGTTTTTCAGGAGTCATAATTCCTAATGCAAACTTCTGGAAGTATTTCTGCAGTTTATGCTGAAACTCAAGTCATTTTTCCTTAGCCATATGTGCAAAATCCAACGATATTTTCATACAAAAACTGGTTGTATAAATGCAACTATTTCTACACCTGAATGTATAAATGCAACTATTTCTCCCGGATACTCGTGGAAATAAATCAAATTTAAAATGAGATCCTAAACCGGACTGAAACGAGCCTGCTAAATAGCAATTCCTACCTGTTACTCCCACATTATGTTTTTCAGACAATGCAAAACGTTGCACCAGAATCAGGTGGGTGATACACATACATAAAATTCTGCTTCTCGCGCCTCATATAAACCGTACATTCTCCGTTGGTAACAATGATGTATTGATCTGACGAAAAAAACTTCTACTATATCCGAAAAGACGTCGATTTGATTCATGGCATCAGATCCTGACAAAAATAATGATTAACACGTCGATAGAAGAAACGTTTGACGCCTCCTATAACCCATCTTAATTCTTGACGAGATATGCATTGTCTGTTGTGTCACGCCTGTGTGAATATGTATTTGCATAGTGTCGGTCAGAATATTATAAATCATCATCAAGAAGAATTGAGATTGAACACTCCCCGTGACCCGGCCGATGATGGTTTGGACAAGAGGAATGGTGCGCCCCGGGCTCTTACCATTTTTACAATCAATGCCATCGGTGTTCTCTCATAGGTATCTATTATATATGTATGTACGTAGCATGTTGTGTACGTTGAAAGTGAACAAAGCGACATATAAAGCGTTTCCAATCTTTCCGTATTTGGTATCAAGTGTGGTACTGTATGACGGGTGTTAAAAAAATACTGGACTCAAAACACTATTACCCCAATTTCAGTGTAAGTCAATTTTATAATTAATTACCATAGACTATGATTCGTATGACAATTTAAACTCGTTAAAATACAAGTTTGAGGCTCTATATACTATTTATAATATTAATACATTTTTTATATTAAACATTCTAAAAATAGTATTTGTATTGTAGTGGTGTAGAGTCTAAATATACTTTATACAGTAAAGAGTATACTTATGTAAAATATGAAATATGAGTATATTTATGTAAAATAAAGAAATATTGCCCCATTATTAGTTTATGGGGTAGTTAGATAAGATCAATCAACAAGTTTGTCTGTTTTTCATCTGTTTTTTAATAACCTCTCATTATAGCAAGTCAAACATTTGGTTATAATTTCGCCAATTCGTTGATCTTTTATTAACAATGTTGAAAAATTACTTTTTTTTAAGAATGTTTCTGGAACCACGAATTTCTTGCAATTAATAAACACCTTGTTTGACATTTTCGATTGAGCCAGTCCATACGTGACAATAGACAGATTCACCACAATAGGAATCCAAAGTTCAACCCGCTTCGGAAACGACTGGATCCATATCTTAATATACCATTTTGCTATAATTAATTTATTAGTTATTCGATGTATCAGAATGTGTATCGTGCATTTTAAATATAAAAAATGGATAACACGTAACAATAATTAAAAACTTAATATTGTCCAATCCAGGAATTTTCCTACCGAGCCGCCTCTCAAGTCGGCTTGTTTTATTCTCCAAACGCTTATGGTAAACGCTTCGCCGCCAGTTTACCTTTGTGAAAATGGCAAAAGCACAATAATATACATTCGGGAGCGAGCATAAATCGAACGCCGCCATTGTCCTGTCGGAAGGAGATCTCCTTTCTGAGAGTCCATATTCGGAGGAGGCCTTCAACTTGTTATAAACATTATAAGCAGCTACAAAAGCGAGCTAAAAACCCGAGTCGAATAATCTTCGACACGTTTTTTTTATTACCTCTCTAACCTGCCGATCCTAATTGAGGGTTGAGTCATTTCGAAGAGAGAAAATAATGATCGCATTAGGTAGGAAAATCACCGGTTATTCCGCAACCGGTTGGGTTAATAAGTTAAAAAGCGACAGTTACACTAATCTCGGCGTTTAGCTAATATTAGTGCAGCGGGTGGTTGTTAAAAGTTTTAATAAACGCTTTCGAATCGTTCTTTGAAAAACGATTCCGCGTACAGTGATGTTCAACTTTTAACAAGTATAATGTATATTTTTTAAACCGTAAAAATACATTGAAATGGAATGTTGGTCTTTGCAGATTTCTATTTATGATCCGTCAATGTAGATTGAAAGTTTCAGATTAACATTATTTTACAGATTCTCTTGCCGTTTAGGCCATAAATAATCTGCTGTTTAAATTAATATGCATATTTTTCTGTTTATAAAAAAAAAAAAAATCTGGCAAATTAGTGTTATAAATTTAAGGAAGATAAGAATACCAATCTGCTGAATTTAGAAAAATGAAGAAGAAACCGTTTTGATAGGCTTATACGAGTAAAATATCGGAAACTCTGCTCGCGTTGGGTGCTGAAAAAAGAGCCGGCGTAAGACTTCTATGAAATGACAATTAATAAAGTCATTTCTTAGCTCATCAAATGCATACAGGAGGCGTTAAAAAGTTTATAATATGCTGTAGAAATAATTCTGAATTCTTTCTTTTGCTTTCTATATACTAATAGAGATATTATCATCTGTTTTTTTTAAATTCAAGATTGATTTAATTCAAGTCTATTAATATAAAAACACAAATATCATTGCGCAAACTTACATTCATCATTTAGAGAAATGAACACGACAAGCTTAAAGGATTAAATTTAAAGATACGTTTTTTAATACATTAACACACATTTCAGATATAAAAAACGGATTATTTACTCTTAAATTAATACTTAAATGGGATTAAATATCTAAATCAAAACCACAAGCTTGACATAGATACATCAAAGCAATTTTCTGCACATTAAATGAACATAAAACGACCAACATAAATTATACTTAATCAAACAACACCAAATATCAAAAGTAGAATATGTTAAAGTTGTAGACTGGTTTTTAATCTACTTGGGCATAATCATAATAACTATAAACGTCTAAATGGTGTACAATGGAAATTATTCATATACGCTTGAGCACGCACGCCTAATCATTGCATTTTCGAACCGACGAAAACAAATTGTGAGGTTCAATAAAATTTTGTTTATATTATTCTTTGATGAAATATCTGATGTTTTAATCAGTGCAACTGATTAAAGAATCATATATAAAGACAATAAGGCATGCTACAGTGGAACCTCGATTTACGAGCATAATTCGTTGAAAACGTTCCAACGCATTTACGCCACAGTTTTCTTTAAGCAGAATTGAAGGTACTTTTGATAACCCCACCTCATGCTTTGCCGATAATCTTGAGGCAACTCACGATGTGGAAATGCTTTTTCCAAATGTCGCTGAGCATAAGATTTGTTTCTTCGGTCACTTCGAAGCATATTTGAAATAGTGGTTTAGTGTAAAGCTTTATGAAGTTCGAAATCCCCTGCTGATCCGTAGGCAGAATTAATGGAGTGGAGTTGAGAGAAAGAAACTTTATCTTAATGAACTCGAATTTCTCCAGTAAGTCGTCCTTATGATCTGAGGGATGAGCAAGAACATTATCTTGCAATACTGCTCGTATTGCAAGACATCGCTCGTTTATTAAGTCAAAATTTATTAAAAATTTTGGCTCATTTTGCGAAACACTAAGGTTTCCGAGGATTTCATTTTTAACACCAAAAATGTAGTCCATATAATTCCAAAACTGCAGCTGAATCATTCTGTAATGGCTATATATTATTTACTGATTCTCGCATTCGAGAATAAAAAGCTCGTAAAATCAAAAGTTCAAATCGTGCTAAATTGTCGCTTAACTGCCGAGCGTTGTTAACGAGTTTTGATTGCGATCACGAGTGCATTTGTGTATTCTAATGATATTTAGATTAGTCTCGAGCATCGAACACGGTCGTTGAACACTTTGACGCCAATTGCGTTCAATTCGATAATAAGTTCTCTGTCTCCGTTCGCAATTTATCGGCGAATTGTCTCGGCGACCGGTCGCGTCAATCTCATAAAATTATATCAAAGTCAAATCGTCAAAATAAAAGCGTACTTTCAACCTTAGGCCTGGCGCTGCCATCGATGCGAATCATTGGAATATCAGATATTTTCGGTAAATAACTAAATAATTATTAGGACCAATAGCTAATGTCTAGTATGGAAAGTCAATAAAAGAAAATCTGACTGGCAACTCTTCTTATTATTATTTATTTGATTGATATATAATCCGTATTATTTGTTGTTGGAATTAGCTGAACTCTTCTCGGTTTAATTAACATGTGTAGATATTCTAAGAATAATAGATTTTCATCGACTATTAAAATATGCATTAAATAGTTAATAATAAAAACCACTATATGTTTTTTTCTCAATTCTATTTTTATATATTTATTATGTTAACCAAATAAAAAAATAATAAACAACGAATAAGTTACCAGTTATGAAGTTGGGTTATTCAATCTCTTGAATCTATTATGGTTTTAACTACCTTCACAAGCTGTCTCAAACCAACATTATCAGATATGTGACATTTGGTCACAAAAGGGATACGCGTTAAGAAACGCACCAGAGACCACGAGATCAGTGGATCGTCCAACACAGCCGGTAATAATTCAACTCGACACTCCAGCGAATACTGTCTGACTTCCAAGACCTGTCATTTCAACTCTACCATCTGATAACGCCATCTACATTTCTCTATATATGTTTATTAAATAAACTCTTTTCCGGCGTTTATTTTGGCTGCTAGTAAGTATAAAATAAGTGGTAATAAATAATATACACCAAAATTGTGCAATGTCAGGATTTGTACATTAACTGGAACATTTAAATGTATTTATTCTCGGAATCCCGTTGATTCCTAACGTGTTTCGCTGCTAATGTCCTTCTTAGCTCAAGTGGCTTTGTGGCTCGAGTGATATCCCTAGCGTCTGGCGAAGGTAGGTGTCTCTCGGTGGCATTCAATATTTCTTTAGAAAAGCTAATGCTTTCTATATTTTTTTTCCAAAATTTAAGCATAGTTCCGTGAACAGTGAAAAAGTAGTTCAAAATCTAATTCCAATAAACGTTATCTTGTTTCGCAAACCGTATTTATAAATATATTGTCTTCTACGTATACTCGCTCAGCAAATACCATAACTAAACGATAATTATAAGAATGTATCTTGACAATTATATTAGGGGTACCGGAAAGAAAACCATTATTTTAAACATCATAGGTCTTATTGAAATTTTATTTTCATATTATTTTACATATTATAAAATATAATCCCCATAGTTATCTAGAACTGTTTGCCAACTTTTAGGCAATTTTTGGATTCCCGCTTTATAACAATTTGGTGGTTTCGAATTAAAATGCGAATTTAAATGATTTTCGACTTCCTTCAGATTTTCAAATTTTTTGTCCCTAAATGAATGTTCCATAAATCTAAAGAGATAAAAATCAGAAGGAGCGAGGTCTGAAGAATATGTAGGATGCTTCAAGACTTCAAAATTTAAATTGCATATTTTTTCACGGGTCATCTTTGCACTGAGAGGGTGCGCGTGGTCGTGTAACAGAATCACTCCTTTTCGGTTTATCAAATTCAGACGTTTCACTTTTAATTTCTCATTCAATCTTTCGAGTTGTTGACAATAAACTTCTGCAGTTATCGTATCACCCAGTTTTAACAGTTCATAATGGATAATTCCACTAATATCCCACCATACACACAATAGGACTTGCGAAGGGTGAGGTCGGGCTTAGGGGTCGGAACAGGTACTTCCTTCTTTGAAAGCCATTGTTTTTTTCGCACCACGTTGTCGTATACTATCCACTTTTTGTCACTAGTCACAATTTGATCCAAATATGGGTGAATTCTGTTTCTTGACAACAGTGAATCGCACGTGTTCATTCGCTCCTCTTTGTTCGCTACGGACAGCGCACGGGGAACCCAAACACCCATTCGATTAGTTTTGCCGAATTTTTTTGTGTTCTTGCACTGTAGACCACGGAGCAGCAAGTTTTTAGGATAAATCCTCGATACTTTAACGAGGATTTGATTACAAAATGACCTTCAGCAGTTCATCGTCTAATTTCGAAAGTCGTCCTGATTTCGGAACGTCTGTTAAGGTCCTATCGCCAGATTTAAATCGCCGGAACCAAAACTGGCATCTGTTTGCTGTTATTACTGCTCCATAACTTTCAATAATGGTTTTAGCTGCCTTAGTTGCTTTCCAGCCTTGATCGAAAAAAAAGTAGCATGCAATGCCGTATGTATTGTTCGATTGCTTCTGGTTTGCTAATTTTACCCTTAAGATTAAAAAAATATTTATGGCGCAAAAAGAAAGCCGAGGAACAATACTATAGAAAAAAAACATACAAAGATGCTCACTCCACCGTGTCCAGGATCAAACTGATCTCAAACAAGGAATGTAAAAAAAAATGGAATCTTTTCCGGTACCCCTAATATAATATAAATAAAAGATGACCAGTAAGAACGACAACACAAAAGACTGACACTACAAGGACCCTCATAATGTCCAGAGAAAAATATTTTTTAGTTATAATTAAATTTATTCATCGGTTCTTCTTAATCCACATCCTTCTCTGTATATGTGCGTTCATTCTACTAACTTACTAACTCAAAATCTCAATGTGTTAATGTTTACAGTTTGTTTCAATGCCTATACGAGTTTCTTGGAAAACTGTATATACTCAGCTGAAGCAATCAAATTATTTGTATGAGGAATGCTTGTGTATAACTGGCGATTTTAAACACCATTCTGACTTTTAGTAGCTTCGTCTATGGTGAGAAGTATAGCTACATGTTATCCACTGCCATTACCAATACTAAGGCCCTACGAGTCCGACCCTTATGGGCGGGCATCCAGCTTTGACTGCCAGATTGGGATCCACACCCTTCATAGTGCGTAATATTTTATTTGAGTTGCATTAGTATTTCTCGCGAGCGCTCGGGGAGACGTGCTCTCATTGCTTGCATTGAATGCATTGTGTATCATCCTATCGTCTATAAAAATTCTAAACAAACCTTCTACTAAAATATTAGCTCTTTTAACAATATATGATATTTTATCAGTTTTTATCACGCCACAGAAATATTATCTATATCGGTAAATAAACGATTATAATGATCTTTCATGAATAACGATAATACAACTGACTCAAATCTAATATTTACTTTAAAATGAAAGCTGCTTATCAACATATCTTATCAATGAACTGTCATCGTAAAATGTTTATTTCCCTTTAACATATTTTGTAAATAATAACAACAATAGACGCATATGTGACAAACAACAAAACGCGAATAGGTCGATGACATTTTTTTGTACAATCAATCGTGCACTCGGAAGTGAAATATGACGTGCTACAAATTTTAAGGTGTCATCATTGTTTACGACTGAAACGCGACAATTCACAGCCATTGTTTCCAAATTGACAAAATAAAAATAAATCATGAACGCATCGTGTACGAAAATATTTATCGGCGTTGCATAATAGCTTAAATTGCGCAGTTTAATCGATATTGCGAAATGCAATTATGGGGAATACGTTGCACCCTCAAGTTAACTGTTTTTGTGATATGCAAATTTTATATAAAATGAAGAGGGAGAGAACTAAAGGGAGTAACACAATCTAGCCTAAATAAAAAGGACAGGAATAAAAAAATTAATAAATTTGGAATCAAATTTATCAAATAGAGATCGACTTTTAGTAGTCTATTTCATCCTCCGATTACATATCTATTACTGAATTAATTATTTAAAGTACTTTTACTTAGAATAGTTAATTTAGAATTATTTTTTAAAATACTTTTGATTGCATCTCAGTGCTAATAGTCTTTTTTGTACCTAAGTTATACGCTCAGTCGCTTTTTTTATTCTTGTAATAAGCCTTCAGCAGGGCTCCCTGCTGAAGACTAAGAACAACTAGTAGTACTAAGTACGACACGCCCATTTCAAACACACATTGCAACAATGTTGCTGCAACTAAGATTTGAGACTCTGCCACGTCACGCTTTTATGTTTACTAGTCTTATGTAAAAATGTGTCTTTGGTTGTTATTATATAAAACCACGGATGTATTACCGATATTTGTTTATCTCATTTTATTAGCTTATATATATTATTATCTGTCGCAACTGAATATGTCTATGAAAAGGGGAAATGGAAGAGTTTTCATTTTCGTTTGGGTTATAACATCTCTCGCAACATTTCGTCTCGAGCTTTCGCTCTTTCGTCCCACTAAAAAATCTGGCGAAGAGATGACCTCCGTGGGCGATTCGAGTTTTCTATCGATTTGTTGTTTCAGTAGTTTCACCGCTCTATCCGCCCATGCCGTTAATATCGTCCGCCCACCAAAGAGGGAGCAGTGTCCGATCTGGCAACTTCGGCCCACGGTTTTTCGAGACAATTATTCAAATGTTATGCCGCCACTTTTGTATTATATTTTAAAGCGTTAAATATGAATACACACATGTGCGTAATTATTTTATAATAATAATAATTTTAATTTGTCATATTACTCTTCCTATGTATTATTTGTATTCCATCTTATCTATGTAATCTTTTCTTCTTCTTACGAAGATAAAGAGCAATAAGTAGTCGTACGAATAGTTACGAAATTCGTGCGACAAAGCACGAAATGACATTTTTTATGCTTAAATTAATTGCTTAGATTACATGCATTTGAAGTTTTATATAGATCTAAGTAGAAGTTTGGAATGCAAAATAGCTGATATGCGATATGAGGGGCGTATACGTATGCTTAGTTATTGTAATGCGATATTCAAAAATTATCTATTTATTTATAAACTTTGCGAAGCAAATGTATTTATACATTTGATTCCAACTTAGATAATAGATAGATAAACACAATAGGTTATTGATTGTTGTGATGAAATTAATTAAATTAACATTCTGTCGTGTAGCGTTTATTTTTTTCGATTAGTTATCCTCGTACAACAATCAAGAAACGTGCCAAGCAATCCACATAGCAGATTAGCGAATCGCCAGGTTACAAAAGGCACACGGTCCGACACGAATCCCATTTTTTTTTATTTCCGAATTCACAAACGTCGGCCCTTTTTCTCTACCAAAGCGATCCTTTTTTTATTCTTTCTCCTCACCTCCTTTTGCAGCAAAGGATTCCACTCGCATTGCCCTCGCCAGACAATATCCAATTTGGATGGGGTTTCGCATACAATCGATCGCTGAATAAAGAGGGTATACCTGCCGACGCAATACATACCTGTTCTTTATTGTGATTTCTTCAAATAACACACGATGGGCTTTTATATAACTATAACAAAGGACTATTGTACTCTTAGAAAAGAATTCAGGTGCATTCTGTTGAATGCATGAGTGAATATTCGTCAAAAATATTTTGTCGGTCAAAATTTGAAACTGAATTTTAGTTTATCATGGCTTAACAAAAAACTCAAAATGTCATAATTTATCTTCGTATGAAGACGAATACAAAAAACCTAAAATTTATTAAAAAATACCATTTAAAAGTCTTCAATGAAAAGTTAAATATGATACATTCTCCATTATCAGTAAAACAAGGTTTAAATGGCTTTATATAAAAGTAAAAGTCTTGTACTTTTAATAAAATATTTACAAAATCAATATTTTGTTAACTTTTCATAGATGCTTCAAAACATAATTAATGTCATTTGCGAATAATTGATGCTATACTTATCCGAAAAATTAAAAAATATATGCAGACAGAGATTCATTAATTACACTCTAATATTGTATTAAGCAATATATATCAATTTCCGAGGAGTCAATGAGTGCCATTTTGAGGAGATAGTAACTCAAATCATAGTGGGCATAACATGCATGCCTTAGAATCAGTGGCGTAGCTAGGGTATGTTTCGCCCGGGACAATCCTTAAAATTGCCGCCCCCCCCCCCCATACATTTTTTTGGCAAATTCATAAAATCAGCATTTCTTAAAATTATAAATTGATTATTGTTAAGTTCTTGCTATTCGTAGATTTACATAAATTTTAGTATATTCAGGGTTAAGAACCACATTAGACGATTCCATCGCGAATATGCCGCCCCCAAGCAAGTGCCGCCCGGCCCGCCCCCTCCGCCTCACCATAGCTACGCCACTGCTCAGAATTTAAAAGGAAACCAAATGGGTATGAAATCCAGATAAATATATATTATCAAAACATTATTTTTTATGTGCGTATAAATGAAAAGTAAGTATACATTTAATCTATAAAGTGAAATGTGAGTGTAGTGAAATTAAAATAAAATATTTTGTGTAAATGTGATTTTTATAACTACCTAAAATCTTCAGCAAATTCCTTAAAAATGAGGAAAAAATGGGTTAAAGAGCATTTCTTTTTACGGATATTATATGTACATAAAAAAATGAAAAATAAGCACAAAATAAATTTAATAAAATCTTTAAGGTTTAATAGGCTAAAATTGTAGATAAATAAATTAAATATAGAAATCTCGAATTCTGGTATTAAATACACATGTACATGTTTTAATAAATACTTAATTAATATATGTAAGTATAAATAAAATAACAACAACAACAAAATCTAAATATAGATTTTGTATTCCCGGGATTTATCAAAATGATATTACCGATTTATGGATTGTCAAATAACGCTCAAAAATTTTTTTTTAATAGCTTCATCGAAAAATTAGAACTATTAGGTATGATTCTCGATCTCTGTGATTTCAAAAAAAAATAAGAATTATACTTCTTAATTATTACTTAGAATCATTTTAATTTGATTAAATGATTTCTATGGAAAAAAATACCGATGAATTAAAGAATACGAAATGAATTAACGTAACAAAAAACATTTTATATTAATATTGAAAGCCTCTGTATTGAAATAAAAAATTCACAAAAGTCGAATAATATATAATAAATATGTAAAATAAATTAACGGAAATTATAATAGAAAGTGTTAAAATAAATTATTAAAACATACTAATACAAAAATGTAGTAAGAGCAATGATGTTTTCTATAATTTACTGTAAATGCAACATAACATAATACTAGATAAATAACAACAAAACTAATTATGAAAAAATACTCTCAGATGTATACTAACAAATTAACAAAGGTTTATAAATTAACTTACTACTCAAAGGGCTAAGACAACCAAATTATTATTGTCCCGTCAAAACATTTATTTTTGATAGTTAATTGTTAAAAATATTTTGTAAATATTTCTTACTAGTGTGCCAATTGCCGAAATGTTTGACAATTGAACACATAATGACATTTTTAATTCATACTTAAATATCATGTATGAGTTTTACTTGCATATAAGTGATAATATTACAAGTAAATATATTATAAAAAATAATAATAATAAATAATAAAAATAATAATAACTGGGTGAATAAAAATCTCAAATTACGGAAATTCCCGATATTCATCAAAGTGAAATCCTCAATTCCTGGGTTTCCAAAAAAATAATTAGGAATCAAAATTCCGAGGGCCAGCCCTGCGTGCAGCGCGAACGTACGAGTTAATTTAATAACACGGTATTAAAAGCGCTGTTTTTTTATATTTCACGCGCACACCCGTCTCGCCGGGTCTCTTTTCGTGTGGCTGTCTTTATGAGATTTCCGATAATTGGAACGACATAGCCATAATGCTAGTGAGACAGACGTGAGCGCCGATTATAGCTACGTCTTCCTTTAATTTTGCTTATAAATAGAAATAGCTACTGTATGTATGTTTGTACATGTGTCGCGGCGACCTTTTTCTTTTTGCGAGAGATTCCCGAACGCCACTTTGCCCCAGGAATCTGTGGAGTACCTGTAGGGACATTCGTGAGAAGACTGTCATTCCGCGTTTAGATGGCAGATGTCTGGGGACACTTTCACAAATTTATTGCCACCGAGCTTACGCCTTTCAGCCGCCGGTCCATAGGTGGCTGGCTGGTCGGTTGCACGTGTGGCATTCCTTTTGCTCTCGTCGTTTTCGTCTGGAGCTGTTCGTTGCACAGAAGTGGCGAATTGTGATCAGGGACGCCGCACTTCTATAGATAGTTATACGCTCAATATTACTAGACAGTGGTCCATATTTAATCGCTTTTTTAATCGATATTTTACTAAGTGAAATAAAAGCGTCATAAATAATAATAATTTGATATTTTAACAGTTTTAGACACTCAATAGGAATTTTACAACGTGTTTCACAAAGTGGTTGCTAAGTTATAATGAATATTTTTCCATTACTTAACAGGATATCCGGTTCGGTTCCGGGTAATTTTTGTCCACTATTATATACTGATACAGATATATAATTTATATTATATACGTATAAATTAAAATAATTGAATTTCGTATTTTGCTAAAATAGTATTCAATTAAAAAAGACTTAATTTTGTTTTGAAATTTAATTAATCATTGCTGTTATTTTTTTCTAAAAGTAATATTTTAAAAATATCAACGCATTAAGTGTTTCATATTACATAGAACTTTTTTTCATGATAATTTTTTGCAACAAACGAAACGATTACGAGTGCAAAGGGTTAATATTTGATATAATTAATATTAATTATCTAATCAAATACCTATTTATGTGTAATTGTTATCGACAACGAATGTATGTATATATGTATTGTATGTACACATATGATTTAATCATTATATACATAAGTATATAATATTTATAATTATTTAAACAAAACTTTAAATTACTATAATAAAAATCAGAATTATTTGAATTCTGATAGCAAAAATAAATATATTATAAAAAAATATGTGTAATTATAATATAGTATTTGTTGATTCTTGATTTAAGTAAATTGAACCTGAGAAATAAAAAGTGGATGTTCAAAAAATGTATAAGAAAGAAGAGGGGGTGGGGGTTCATAAACTGCAACCGTCATATTAATATTTTGATTAAAATTAATACTTCAAAATGAATTACAACGGCGGTTAAAATATTATTTGTTAGAAAACTATTATGGTTGATAAATTTATCAGTTTTGAAATATTCGTAGAATAACAGATAAACAATTTGATAATTTATATTGCACTGCATATTAAACTAATATATTTTTTATAAAGTTATATATAAGAAAGATTTCATTTTAGTTATAATATACAAATTTTAAAGTCCACAGAATAGATTAAAATGTTGTGATGAAACCAAAGTAAGATGGAAAAAAATGGCAAAGAAATATTTCAGAACCACTCTTGTTTTGCTTTTGTCTGTGTGTTTTAATATATAAATTTGCTTATCGTAAAAACACGTAAAAGGGCTCACCCGTCCCAATTGTTGACAGTAAAAATGTGTTTCTACTATGAGTCAAAGAATTAACAGCAACTTTATTGTCAGCTTGAATATCCGTGGCTAACGTGGCTTACGTGGCGTAACAAGTGGAGCCAGCACTTGTTATGCAAAAGCCATGTATCCCACCCGCATACTGCGAGTGACACTCGCTGGCTAGTCGCAGAACGATTGTCACTTGAACTGTTTTTAAGAATATCGCAATGGAGCTTATCTGACATAGGAGCTTATTAATCGAACGCATAAACTCGACAAGGTAGAAAATGTTGTTAAAATAGATCACACGCATTGCTAAACTTTCCAGTGAAAAAAGTAAAAGAAGTATAAAATGTATTTTATAGTAGTAAAGTAGATGACTTTTTCGTACATTTCGGGCGGTATCTCGGCTATAACTTGTCGGATGTTGGTTTTTAGATGCTCTAACATTTCGGGTTTGCCAGCATAGACACGACTCTTAGTGTAACCACACAAAAAAATCCAATGGTGTTAAATCGTATGATCTTGGCGGCCAGTTGACGTCACCAAAACGTGAAATAACGTGACCTGGGAACTTTTCACGCAAATCACCCGATGTGAAACAAGTTGCGCCACATGTCTTCCACATTAACATATTGGTTTTCGGGCCAATCATAATCGGTTATGATGCGCCTATAGCGCTCACCATTCAATGTTACAATCCAACCTTCATCGTTTTCAAAAAGTATGGCTCAGCGACGCCACCTGACCGCAATGCGCACCAGTCACTTTGTGGGCACACTTTGAACAAACGTGATTATTGACAGCTCTCTGACTTACACTGCTGCTAAACTAGGAAACTATAATTGGATCAACCTGTATATTACACTTTTTCCTGAAGTAGAAATACTTATATGTAAACATAAATCCAAAATGCCAGCAAATAAACTATATTTTTCATCAATTAAATTATCAGAATTTGACGAAATAAACTACGACTATTTTTATTTCGTAAAATGTGTTGGTCTCGTAGAATTATGGCTAACTTATCTAATATTTATCGTCACTATTTCTATAATAGGATTAGAATATTAAAAATGAAGTGGGAGAGAGGGAAGGGGTATGACGCTCATAATGCGGCCACCAGAAAATGAATGAATGATCGCAGTCCGTAATTGGCGATACTGGTTACTGCTTAGCGCGTTTCTTTCGAGAGATTCGCAGCTAATACAAACCAGTTCCAATGTTATCAAGTGCATCAATAGCTGCAATTTATCAGGAGCTCGTTTTACATGTAAACTTAAATGTTTTCTCTGTAAAACGGTCCAATAATGAACCAAAATACTATAATTTAACCTGCATCGTTAAATCAGCGAACGTTCGATATTACCCCGGTAAAAATCAAAATATATTTCCGTCGTCTATGGATTTTTTTATTCTGGTGTATTGCAGCAACCCTGATCTATGGAAAGCATTCCGCGAGATGGACGGCAAGATTTGCACACGCCCCGTTGTTGCATCCGCTCGGTCGAATTCTGGGGTCAAAGTGACCCAAAAGTCGTGTTTACATTTATTATTATTTACCATGCGCCAGTCGGGCTAAACAAAAATAATGCCAGTAATCGAGTTTTATCTGAGCTAGATATGGCCGGCGTGGCGCGACGGTCGCCAGCAGCCGGAGCACGCAACCCATATACGCTGCACACTAATATCACAGATACATTTAATATTTATAGTACATTCAACGATATGGTTTTCTTGGCCACAATTATAAGCTAAAATAAACCATCTTCTGCCACACATAAAATATATGCTCATAAGTGAAAAATATAAAAATTTGAAAAGTAAGGCAACATAAAATTAGTGGGATATTTGTCCCTGTTTATGTAAGATCAATCAATATCTTGTTCCATAGAGGTGGTTGCAATTCTTAGTGAGTTTTCAAGATGCTCGTCAGATATATTTATTCCAATTTTATTTTTTGTATGATTTATTCTTAAAATAGTTGTTCAGATAAACTGACAAATGATGACATGAATAATACGTGATTGTAAATCAAGTGATATTATTCTCCGAAAAGTCAAATGAATATACACGATAAAATTTTCATTGAGTTAAATATCAAAATGCATATCTATGCATTTCATTTAAAAAATTGCAGGAAATGTGCTTATGTCGATTGAAAATTAAGTCGAAAATATGATAGGAAATACATAGATTTGGTGATGATTTGCATCTATTTTATTGTAAATCTTGCTCGCATTTATTTTCATGGTGTATGGATACAGTAGTTATATTTATAGTGTATGTCTTACTTTACCCACCGTCGCTGGAGTAAATATACCGGGTATGCTGATAATGCATCATTTTTTATTGCTTTGCACAAATTAGGAGATTTTGCCCTGTCTTTATTTATTTAAATAAATGTGTAGGGAATAACAGCTGTATAGGGCTTATTGCCCCCTGCATAGAAAGAAACAATACATATGTTGAGACGAGCAAATTAACTGCCGCTAATGGTCGGGTTTAATAACCTCACATTATTTTATTAAAAATAAATTCGCATAGCAACGAATAAATTTTTATCGACACATTACACATTAATAAAATTTAATGTACTTGAAAAAAATATGTAATTATTATTATTCACACGTGTATCAAATTATATTTTTTTACTATAAATATGGAGTGATTAAGACTAGAACTACCGTCGTATTATTTCTGGAGCATCCGCCTCACCCTTTCCTGGCTTCAGCTAAAAACAGTACCCCACTGGATGGCAAGTGCGAAACATATTAAAAATATTTATAGAACAATTAGAATTAATTATATAATAATGGCTAGACCTCAATGAATCAACGAACTGTAAGTATATGAATGAGAAAAAATTAATAATATCTGACAGATATTAAAAATTCAGATAGCTATGCTTATTGAGGAATTGTCTAATACTTCTGTTTTTGCACGCGGAACTTCAAACATTACTCAGGAACACTAGCACACGCAAACTAAGCTCTACCAAAATTTACGATTTTAAGAAGTGTTTTCTCAAGTCGTCGACGCGATTCGAAAGAATGGTATCTTGTAGGAATTTTGTGAGAACTATAAATGGATAATATTTATATTCCCTCGTGTACTGTGAAACTTTTTCCGGATCTTTTCCGTTAAAAGTGAGTCGGTTGTATTATTTGGCAACCAGATCAGATGTAGCACGGACTCTAATATATTTTTCAATATTACCTAGGGACCAGCTGGAAGAAGTTAATTACATATTAACCAAAGGGTTAACACTATAAAGGGTCATCCAACTTTTGTTTCCAAGCTTTTAAAAAATAATTTAAAAATCAGAATATAATTCTGATTTTTATTAATCAAACATTTGACGTATTTCATTAATTATGAAAAATAATATCAAATGAGTGGTCATCTCTATACCTTTTGCAACAGTCAATCTTTTTGATGTAATTTTCGATGACTTTTTCGTATATTTTGGGCGGTATCTTGGCTATAACTTGTCGGATGTTGGTTTTTAGGTGCTCATACGTTTTGGGTTTGTCAGCGTAGACACGATCTTAGCTTAACACGACAAAAAATCCAACGGCGGTAAATCACATGATCTTGGAAGCCAGTTGACGTCACCAAAACGTGAAATATTGCGACTTGGGAACTTTTTACGCAAATCATCCAACGTTGCACCCGATGTGTCGCAAGTTATGCAGTCTTAATGGACTCGTGTGTCTTCCGCATTAATATCTTTGATTTCGTGCCAAAAATAATCGGTTATCATGCATCTATAGCGCACACTATTGGTGTAGGTGTAAGTATAGATGCAAAATGCGCTAAAGGGAGCCATAAAAAAGTCCAAAAGCTGCGAACGCCGACGTCTTTGGCCGCACGTACACTTACGTCAACAATATTCTCGGCTGAATGGGTACCATGATGATGCACAGGCCTTATCCTATCTCCAGCGCTTCCAGTCTCATATTTTTTTTCACTACGTTGCAAATTATTTTCTCAGTATGACGATTAAATTGATTTAAACCTTCCCGTAAATTTCGATACACAGTTCGAACAGAATTGTTATTTCTGTAGAGCAATTGAATCATTTTAATGCGTTAGGCGATTCATTTCGTAAATGTGTCGTTGCTTGATTATTGACAGCTGTCTAATTTAAAGTGCTACCAACAAAGGAAACTCGGATTGGCTTACCTTATATGACTCCAAAAGATGACATGCTGTTCTTTGGTGTCTTTTAGCTGATCGCCACATTTTGTCGATGCTCTGAGATTGAAAATATAATTGTATATATTGTAGAAATAAATAAAATGTATAAATGTTATTTTTAGAATAAATTTGTACCGTTTTTGCTGCTGACCCAATATTTAAGTGGCGAATCATTTAATTACTACTCTTGAACAAAATCGAAATGAATGTTATAAAATATTTTTTTGAAATATGCGCATGGTGTATGGGCTGCCGGAACGCGGATGCGTACAGTGTCGAACGACTGGCGGCAGTCGGCAGTCGGCAGTCGGTCGCCCGCCGCCAGGGGGTACCTACGTCACTGCCGGTATCGAACATGGCCGCGACATGAAGCTCCCGGGTAACGATCCACTGAAATTATTGCTGCTTCGATTCTTTGGCTCGCTTCCGCCGTCGTGTCGGACATAGACTTCGGATCTAGCGCTCCGCCATATCCCGATTTGAGCGGAGCGACTCGCCATATTGCGCGTTTCGGCCAAAAGTGCAACGGGACCGCCCCCCGACTTTTATCGATCCTCCCCTCGCGTGTTTTTCGCCAAAACGTTCCCAGCCAGCGCCGCGCAGTGTTGCCAACGCGATGGCGATCACGATCGTATTTACGCTTACACCCTGTCAAGTCGACGCGACGCAACGCAACGCAAATAAGTCGGACGTTCGATTTCGCGTTTGGACCAAAAGTGATTTTAATCGATATGGCGTATCTTTTCAGGGATCTCCTGTTACTGCGAGGGGCACTGTCCCCACACGTCCGGGAATGACACTTGCGTCGCCCGTCCCGGGGGACACTGCTTCGCAGCCGCCGAAGAAGTTTACGACAAAGAAACCGAATCATGGGTGCCGGAAAACTCTTTCGGCTGTCTGCCTCCGGACGAGACCGGTCTCATGCAGGTAGACTTAACTATATACTCTATACAACATTCAACTCCACTATTCATTACAAATGCATCAATTTTATGTTTTTCTTTCTAAATGTGTTGTCAAAATAATCACACGCTAGTTCATATTTTATGGTAATCTTATTTTATATCAATAAATCAATTGCCAAATTATAGGAGCTGCTACAAATGTCCCAAATCACACGTATAGGTATTATAATTCAATGAACAAATGTTGTAGAGCTGTGAGCCCCCCTCAAATGATGTCTCTGGTAACAAATTAAATGGTCAGAATTTAAATCAACTTTGAGTCAGAATAAAAATCAGATCGGTCAGAATTTTATTAACGGCTTGGTCATAATTATATTATTCATTGTCAGAATTAAAATATAGGACAATTAGAAATAAAATTTAGAACGATCATGTGAATTATAAGAAATATTTTAACATTTATAAATGTAAATGAGCAATAAATTATTTATTTTAGAAAAATCTTATAAAATATCTCGTTCGCAGGATTGATCAGAACAGTGAACACCCCACCAATAACTCTTTAACGAATCCATTTAATTGTATGTAGGATGCAAAGGTATTCAGTTCAATTTTGATTCTAACCATTTAATATAAATCGTGATCAATAATATTTATTCTGAAATAAAAAATTTAAATTCTGAAATTAAAATTCTGACCTGAAAAATAGTAACCGATGTAATTATAATAATAATAGGTAGGAATCATGTTCTGAAATTTAAAATTAATGTGATGGTTTAATTTGATCCCTATAGGACATATGGTACTGGTGGTTATTTTGTTATTCCACTAATTCTATTTCCAAATTAGTTGTATTCAAAAAGCTTGAGATTTTAACACATCATAAATTGTATATTGGGTTCCCCTTTGATTGCCTAGACTTTTGGGATCTCTATATAATATATGTTAAAGTTATCAATGTTATTACATAATAAAAATAGTGTATGTTCAGAAAACATGCTATTTTCCCTTGAAGTGAATACCCTACAGCTCATTAAACTGTATCTGATTCTTTCTTCAATGATGTTGTTAAATCCACCAATTTTCGACAAATTAGCAAAAGCATTCGGTAATCAAAAGGTTCCTGTAACTGGTTACCCAGTTAGTTATATTTTTACTTATATATAACCAGGCCCGCAGAGTCGGAGTCGTAAAAAAATCAACTGACTTGACTCCTTTTGTAATTTTCTTTAACACAGTACACCAAAGAGCGTTTATTTTCCGCGCCTAAAATAATCAAATATGATTTAAGAGCTTCCATAAACACTGATTTATTAGAAGCAATTATTTTTTAAAGATCTAATTCAGTTTAAATCACAGATGGAAAAGATTAAATTTAGATTTAGTATTATTCAACATTAAGATTAGATTTAGTCAACCTGGTAAAATTTAAGCAATGAAACAAGATTTTTTCCTTGTGAATCTAATTATCCAACTTGCTATTTTGTTTATTTTAATGTATAGTTTTACTTAATATAAATATTTTATTTTTCTTAATGTATATTATGTATATTTTATTGTATTTATTTTTTGTAATTACTTTTTAAGTATATTATAATAATAAGGCAATAAAGGTGAATTAGGTAGATGAGACCTATTCTTCCTTAATGAATTTTTTAAATCCTTTTTTTGCTATATATTTTGAAAATCGTTATTATTTTTATTGCTATCAATTATATTGCTGGCAAAAATTGATTTATTGAAATTAATAATTGGAATCTGAGTCAGTAAAATTTTAAACTAACTGAAGAAATAATAAATAAAATACATTGTACTTATAAAATATTTTTAAAAATTTGATTACATGTAAAATTATTTATATAGTAAATAAATTATAGAGTACGAAATAAATGAACATAACAACAAATATTTTATATTCATTTTATAAAAAAGTATCGAGAGTCTCTTAATTAATATAAATAAAAATACCACAAAAGCCAAAACATATGTAAAACAAATTAGGGAAATTTAATAATACTAATAAATTATAAAAATACACTAATTAAAAAAAGTAGTAAAATAAACCAATGTAAGAAAACGTTGAGAATCAGTGATTTTTTAAAAATTTACTTTAAATGCAATATAAAATAATAATATAGAAATAATTATGGAATAATACGTAAAATTAACTCACTATCAGGTGTATACTAACAAATTAATAAATGTGCATAAATTAAATCACTACTCAAAATGCTAACATAAAATACCTAGCTAAGATTTTTAGATTATAATTATTGCCAAATAAATGGGATTTAAGTGCCGAAACTTCCATCAGTGGCAGCATTGCTTAAATGTTAATCGTTACTTACCTGCATTTTTTTATCTCAAGTCAGTGCTCAAAAATAAATTCATGTGATCGCTGAGGATAGGGCTGAATTATAACAAATAAAACTTAACAATCCTAATTGTTTCAACACTAGATTTACGCACCCGTCAAATTGATGGGTTTCTGTTTTGATTTATATCATACAGTATTTTTTCTGGTTTTTTTTATATAAATATATTAACATTATTTTTATTTTCGGAAATTTCTTATTTTTGAAAATCTCGTTACTATATACCTATTTTTAATGGCACCCGTAAAATTGACTGGTTTATGCCCGTAAATCTAGTGTAAATAATAATAAATAATGAATATATAAGTATGTCGATCTCCCCTGCTGTCAATTTTATGCTTAATTTTAAATTATTCCTTTATATGTTCACAGTGCAAGGGATCGCTCGCCCCCCACTTCCGCAGCAAATCCATCATCTGTTGCAATACCAACATGTGCAATAAAGATCTGGAACCTCAACTGAGCGAACAGTCCACTACTACTCCCTCCGTAATCACCGAGACAGAATCTACGCAGGTGTTACTTTTGTGCTTCGGTTTGCTGGCTGTCGTTTTGTTCTTCGTTTTGATACTCTTGCTGTTGAGAAGATACATGTGCTGCTACAAGCAAAAGAACTCTATGTCCACTAAATTGTCTCGACCGATATCGCAGCTGTTGCATCCTGAACAATCTTCCGGATCTGGTTCTGGCCTGCCTCTATTGGTGCAGCGGACGATCGCCAAGCAGATCCAGATGATCACGTCAGTCGGCAAGGGACGCTATGGTGAAGTATGGCTCGCTAGATGGAGAGGCGAAAAAGTCGCGGTCAAAGTATTCTTCACGACCGAGGAAGACTCGTGGTTCCGGGAAACTGAGATATACCGGACTGTGCTCATGCGACACGAGAACATCTTGGGATTCATCGCCGCCGATATAAAAGGCACGGGATCTTGGACTCAAATGCTGCTCATCACCGACTTCCACGAGTTGGGTTCGTTGCACGATTATCTGCAGATCGCAACTTTGGACGCTCGATCGCTCTTTGTGATGGTCTATTCGGTCGCAAGCGGTCTCAGTCACTTGCACATAGAAATATTCGGAACGAAAGGCAAACCGGCTATATCGCACAGAGACATCAAGACCAAAAATATTCTCGTAAAACGCAACGGAGAATGCGTCATCGCCGATTTTGGTTTGGCTGTACGGTATGTAGCCGAACGTAACGAAGTCGACATCGCTCCAAACACCAGAGTCGGCACCAGACGGTACATGGCACCCGAAGTGCTGGACGAGACGCTCGATATTACAAATTTCGAAGCGTTCAAGATGGCCGATATGTATTCGTTGGGTCTTGTGTTTTGGGAGATGTGCAGGAGATGCGTCACCGGCGATAAGATTCTCATCGTCGACGATTATGCTCTGCCTTACTACGACTGCGTGCCCAACGATCCGTCCTTCGAAGACATGCACGCCGTCGTCTGCGTGAAGAAGATCCGACCTCAGATACCGCTGAGGTGGGAGACAGACGACGTCCTGTTGACGATGAGC
Source organism: Plectrocnemia conspersa (assembly GCF_051122295.1). NCBI lineage: Eukaryota > Metazoa > Arthropoda > Insecta > Trichoptera > Polycentropodidae > Plectrocnemia > Plectrocnemia conspersa. The sequence goes on from NW_028277172.1 coordinate 15,663,051, forward strand.
AAAGTCATGCAGGAGTGCTGGCATCGGAATCCGCTGGTGAGGCTGACCGCGCTCAGAGTAAAAAAGACACTTTCGAAAATTCACACCGACTCGCCGGACGCGTTACTGTAAATTTTAGATTTACCTATTTAAATGTATATATTTATAAATATATACAGGCTGTTCTCCGCTTCGATGGCCAAATCGTTCATGATGTACATGGAGGAATGTTTTGAGACTGGCCGTCCAAGTGTGTTACAGAAGAGTTTAGCGTTAGTAAATTGTGTGATGTTGTTGACGATGTATATTTTAATTTTTATGTGAGAGAAGTTGCTATCTGTAGAAAGTTTAACATTTAAACGCAAACAGTCGTCGTTATTCATATATTGTTTTTTTTTGCGTTGCGTAGGTCCACTCTTTTTTGATGAATAGTTTATTTTAAATTAAATTTACATCATTCTAATAGTAAAAATAACAACTGCTTGAAATCATGTTTTATATGTTAAATAATTCTGAATGCATCTGAATGAACTTATTTAAATGAAAACCTTGAATATTTTGTGTATATTTATTATTGATTAAGTATGACACGGAATCGACGATAAAGATTAGATTAACCTGCGCAGCAATCTATTAAGTTTAATTGCAGAAAGATTTATTGAAAGAGGGAATGTGTGTGCGTTGCGATGATAATTGTATATTGTGATGTCGAAAAACGTATATTTTAACCAATGTGTATTTATAGCTTTAATATGTCTTTAATATTGAAAGGTACAAATTTGAGCTATGCCAATCGGATTTCTTGCAACGATCTATTCGAACCTTAACATACAATTAGACTGATAAACGTATAATTAAATGCATTAGTATTGCATGAAATGCATAATATTTTACGAAACCAAACATATATGTTAAATAAATATTTGTCGTTAAAGTCCAATTTGGGGTAAATGGCTGATCAAGGATTATTTGATGTAATTGTGTACAGACAAATTGTTTATAAAGTACATAAAATTTAACATGAGATTAATTTTGATCAGCTTTCACTCTTCAATCTGGATAATATACATTTTTATGAAGAAAAAAAATGTGCCTATAATATTCGCATCCATCCAATTCACAGATGAATTAATAAATAAAGTGCAGTTTAATTTACGACGTGCCTTTAGAGTCTCATAAAATATTTGATCTTATATACCATTTTGGAAAACACGATTCTGTGATTTTATAAATGTGGCCTAATCTTGTAATTTGTGAAGCGGCCTTTTAACCGACACAGCTTTCGATACATTTGAAAGGACAATCACCTCTGTGCGTATTATTATTTTTTATATATATATGTAAAATTATCTGTCGAAACAGTATTTTATACGCGTATTGTATATTTATAACATTTAGCCCAACGTAATATTCGTATTGTGTACAAAGTTGTTATGCAGACTAAAAGACACTCGGATGAAAACGTTCGTTGATAACGATTCAGTGCCATTTTAAAATTAATTTGTTCGTACGTCGACTATTTGCCGACGTTCAGCGGCTATTTATTCCGTATACAGCAGTCAATGTAAGATATATGATATTCAGACTTAATTAAGTGTTGTTTTTAAGTGTATAATTTACGAATAGAATATTTTTTATCGATTTTGTGAAAACATTCATTGTTGAACGATTTGTACAGATACAATAGTTGTTTATAAATATAGACAATTAAAATATGTAACTATGTATATATTAAATACCTATACCTTAATAAAATGTTTTATTTTTACCTATACTGAATAATTACACGAACAATTCAATGGTTATAATCCTAACAAAATTTATTAGATATAAGGACAACTTACATTACATTGTTCATTTTATTATGCAACATTCCAAATTAAAATTGAAATGTTTTCTTTTAGAAGTTTAGATATTTATAAATCAATACATCTATTATATGATATTCAATAATCAGTCATAATTTATGTTTTAACTAAATAAAAATGAAAGTTATTTATTTTTCAAACGTTAGTTATTGATTTATAAGTACGTCATAGATAAATATTTGAAGGATCCTGATCAAAGGTGAAATAGGCTATTGGGTTTTTTCATTGACACATGTGATCATCATTTAAATATGCATACATTATATATTGTATATGTTACATACGTACATATGTATGTGTATTATATAGATAAAATTATTATAAATATTGCACAATATATTATTTTATTTTTCTAAATTATTTTTAATGGCGTATAATATCGTTATCCCATATAAATTAAATGAAAATGTAACCAATATGCCAAGTTATGACATTGCTTATGCATTTCATCAAAGTATGGCATTTATTTTACACCGTCTATGATGTTTACGTCATTGTTATAACTTATTATAAAAGATAGGCATATCTGTGTAAAACCAATACCATCTATATAAAAGCCAAACAGATTAGCCTCAGACTTAACGTGACGTCACGAGTGTCAGGACAAGCAATGAGTGGGGATGAGCCTACCAATGTATAAGTGCGATCAGCATTAAACTACAAAAGGAAAGATCAGAAAAAATAGTATAAATGAGTGAAATAATTTACTTTATTCTATTAATATTTCGCTTGAAGTAGTAAATATAATATTTTAAATTCTGCAAACCTAACTATTAAATAGAGATAGTCTAGCAAGTACCATATAAATAAGATAAAGCATAATGTCATATACACTTACTGAGATCATGGCCATTAGAAGTTTCAAGCTTAATCTCATATAGAGATCATCACAAATTGACACAATTTAATTGTAAACGATTTGACAGAAATCAGCCGTCAAGAAAATCGTTATAATTAATGGATTTTTTGCAAGAACTCACACTTGAGCTCACCAACCAAAAATAGTTTCGAAGATGATGAACTATCGATGTGGTACTAAAATCTTGATTACGGAGCAATTAACGCCTTTTTTGTTGGCCTGATATGTATTTAAATGAAAAATATTAAAAAATGCGACCGTTTGAGACAGCCGACCCAAATATACATGAAAAATATATAATTGAATCATATACCTTTGGGCAAGTAAATAATTATATTATTCTGTAAATTTCAGCGTAAAAACGCTACAAGGTCACGTAAACACTCGTGACGTGATCTAACCAGCGTGCGTTAGAAACAATATTCTATAAAAATTAAGGAGATTCTAAGCACAAATCACATATGATAGGTCGAATAAAGCGAGGAAGAGTCCAGACGAGAGAATTGTTAATCTCCTCCCATTTCCCCGGAAATATATTAGCTGGGTCGCTGACTCAAGAAAAACGTATCAATTCATATAGATCCTAGTGTTTTTCAATATCTATTGTGTCTGAAAGATCGAAGTTAGTCATTTATGTTAGACACAGGCAATTTTTAAAACAATTCACGAAACACCAAAGACATAGTTTATGGAAGCCGCCTTACCACGCTGTAACGCATTGAGTTAGCGCCTGTCATTGTGCAACGGAAGATTTACATTAAATAAATAAATACAGCGGATATATCCATCTATTTTGAGATGTATTCTAGAAATCTATGACGTTTTACTGTGTTGCACTTCGATAATCGCAGAATATTATTTTGAAATAAAAAATACACTTATTGGAGTCTGCCTATAATATATTATACATTGTAGTATTAATTATACTATTAAAAAATCTACTTTATTTTTGTTTACAAATGACGCACATCATCAGTCATTATTATCGTTGACCACAAAAAGGCATCTTCAACTTTGTAAGTACCTACTCTTAGATTAAAATTTAATAAGCATCATTTCCTTATTGTTGTAAAAAACAATATGTGTTGTAGAAACACATTATTATAATTAAATGCGACGATGACGTATTTAATCAATATTAAATTTTAAGTGGTTTCTTTACTAAAAGTTGATGCAAATTTGTAGAGCATATTAAATAAGCATTGATTAAACCAGTCTTTTACATTACGCAGACGTGTACCAAGAAAAGTTGTAGCATACCTAGACATACAAAAATTGGAGGCCAGCATTTATGTTTTTGTCTGTTTTTTTACATGATGTCACTAGTTATATCGATTGTCATTTGCTTTGATTTTTTTTCGAAATAAGATTTGTTCTGTATGTAAGTTCCATTTTCAGACATAGAGATCCAATAAAAATTTGACCAAAACTAAAATTTGCTTTAGAATACCATTTCATTGTATCGTTAAATTTATTACATTAAACGAAATATCTAACAACATAATGGGACAGATACATAGAATCAAAAATCTTATGTTTTGCAGAGTTATCAGAGTTACCAGTAGACTATTAAATATATACTAATGTAGCTTTGTAAGTTTGTAGATACTAAAATTAAAATTGTATTATATCATAGCAAAATTAAGCCTCTTTAATTATTCCCTGCAATTGAACCTTTATTAAAAATTTTCGATGCTATAGAATCATTTTTCTCACTTTTAACAATCCACTAGTAGTTTTAAATTACTTCTTCCTTAACGACTCGAGCTAGTGATATTTGTGGTGAACAAATTTATTCATTGCTCTATCACAATATAATATAATTGCTTCGGAAAAGAAGGAAAATTATACGATAAAATATCAAATTCTTTGTAAGGAAGAAAATATAATTGTTTGCGATATTGAAGGTTCATTTTTCATTTACTGTAAAAATAATTTAAGCAAACATATTATGATATTAAATTAATTTAATTTAATGTGTACAAAATCCTAAGATTAGTATATAATAAAATTATGTTATTAAAAGATTATCAAAAATGGAATTTTATACAGATAAAGGAGTAAATATCAATGGTAATAGTTTTACCGGTGGATGAATTTTAATATACTTGTTTCATAAAAACTTATTAAATTAAAATTAGTCTTGTAATGCGCAAAGCTTTAAAAAAAATATATTTTTGCTCACAGTGAGTAAACATCATATAATACATGAATATACAAAAAAATAATATATTGTAACAGAGCGTGTATTAGCAATACCTCATAAAATAGTTACAGTAAATAATACTTTGTTACGTAACGTAAAGCAGCAAATTCATTTGATTATTAGTATTATTATTTATATATATATATATATATATATATATATATATATATATATATATATATATATATATATATATATATATATATATATATATATATATATGGTTAATATTTCTAGGAGTCGGATTACTCCGCGTACTTTTTTGATTCCGTGTGGAATCATGGTCCCTACGTTTCGGCCAGATTCGCCCAGCCATCCTCAGGGGAAAATTGAGAATATGAACATCCGGTGTGGGCAAAGCCCAGCATGTGGTTGTTCGGATCTGAACAACCACATGCTATATATATATATATATATATATATATATATATATATATATATATATATATATATATATTTATATATATATATATATATAGCGGCGCTCGCTGTCTTGCCGATTCTTCTAAGATAATGGCCGAAGCAGCCGTGCCCGGTCATTACTTGAGTGAGACGGTACGACAGCTCGCCACCGTGGGTCCTTTCCTTCCAAGCGGACAGGTCGGATATATATATATATATATATATATATATATATATATATATATATATATATATATATATATATATATATATATATATATATATATATATATAATATAATCAGTATATTTGTCATAAACAGTCAGTAACTTTTTAATAAATGCCAGCTTTTTTTAAAAATGCTTTTTAACAAATATATATATATATATATATATATATATATATATATATATATATATATATATAATATTATATTGCAAAAAAATGTATGAGTATTTTCTAATCCTCCAACTACACGCACACAAATAACACATTCCCAATTTACCGTGTTATTCGGGGTTCTAAAGAGAAAAAATCATAAAATAATAAAATGAAATGATTCGTACTGGTCCAGCTCCTCGTAACTGACATTAGATATATATTTGCGACAATACCAAATATTAATTTATTTTTTTAATTAAAATTATATTTCGGTGTATTATTTATAATATTATTTGAATTGTGTTATTTTATCTTTTGATTACCGATCGCAGAAGTAGTCATCTGGACCGTTTCTATTTTAAGGCGTAAATACATTTCGTGGGTATGCCCAAGAAGCGATACAAATGGTTCGCAAGCATCTTAATCTGCGATTCACCAGATCTTTTTCGAACCATCATTATAAAATATGTGACAATTGGTCACAGATGGGAGAAACGCGGTGAAAGATTCAGATGACAGATGAAGAGAGACGCCACGGAGTCACAACAGTAGAGACGAGCCAATGGATATCAGTGGATCGTTTAGAGAGCATTGCGAGAACACATTACATCTCACATACAATCTCAGCCAATCTATCGAAATTGCAGCAGACAATAATATAGCTTGACACGTCAGCGAAGACTCTCCAACTTACAATACCTGCCATTCTAACTCTACCATAGTAACTCTAATGTGTGATATACATATATTATATGTATATATCAAGAATTAGAACATTTTTAGCATATGTTTTGCACTTATATATATTGTACGAAATCCTTAGCATATGTTCACATATTATATATTGACATTAACATATTATATATGAACATAATTAAATATGTAAAATACAATAGTATATAATCGCAAAGAGCGAAACAACATAATAATTTAACGAAGACGAAAGTATATTATTAACAATCAAACATAAATATCTACTATCATGAATTAAAATAATATAAGTAGTGTAATATAAAATATCATAAATATATAAAACAAATATTTTGGCCCTATTTACACTTTTATAGTAGACCACCTGATAATATTTGTTTACGATAAGTTATAATTAAATTATATTTGCTAGAAAAAAGACAATAAACTGAACACTGAATTTAATCAAAAGCAGTAGAATTTTAGTTTAGTTATAAACAATGTATGTATTATATCTGGTTTTAAGGCATTTCTAATTATTATTTTTTTACATATTTTATAATTTACAATTTTTTTATTGCTAATTATTCATAAATTTAAAATATGTCTAACAATACATCCGGTAATTAAAAAACGTAATAACTAACTATAATTATTAACTAATACATACAATAAATGAACCGGTTTAGAGTCGCTCGATCATTATTTTTATCTTTCGTCCAGGTTGCAAGTTAAATTATTTTTTTATTCAATATGAATTAGTAATTGGATCAGTCCAATGATGAGTCTTTTTCAAATCTAGTTTTTCAGGTTTCTCTTAAACGTCAAGATAGTATTAATAAAATACGCTTGTAATAATACCTAACAATTAAATAAAATATTTATTAACATATTTTTAAGAATATATAATAACATTTCTTTGAGAAATCATATATTTTTTTCTTTTATGTTATACTTTTTAAGCGTCGTTTAAGCTACAAGAATGGGGTTATTAATTACATTTTTTTATATCATACCTGGATTATATAATATTTAATAAAATATATTCAAAATTGCCAATAGGTATTTAGCTCTCGCATACGTAATATTAAATTCGTCGAAAAATTAACACCATCAAATCTTGGTAAATCCTGTCAGGTTTTATGTGATGTTTTGACATTTTACTTTTATTTCGGTAATGTTTGTACGTTGTACAATATTGTACGTTGCGCAAAATAGCTGATTATAATAAAACTTTGCAGTTAGCGTTAATGTAAATTCAATATAAATTATTATATTTTATTCATTTTAAAGATAAAAGATTTCTAAGGCTTCATTTTTAAAATAAATTTATGCTTACGTAATTATTTCACAAATTATTATATATTTGTATATTATGTATCAGGTGTGTTAAGTCTGCGGCTTGCGATTCAAAAAATATCAATAAGGAGTTTAAGATCGACAAAACCAGTATCAATTTATTAGAAATATATCGTTCACACACTGACAACTAGTTAAAAATAGATTTTAAGCAATTGGGTTATATGCACAAAGCTGTATATATTATACATATGTTACAGTGAATGTGTGTGAGAATATATTTTCACGGGCATTTCATCAAAATAATATTAAAATACATTTTCACAGGTAGATATATATATTTCTAATCTGTGAATAATTTCTTTCCCTGTTTTACATATTTCTGCTTTTGAAGAATTACTAAAGAAGTGATTATTTTTTGACTGGTTACAGATTCTTGACTCTGCAAATATTTAATTAATGATATCAATGTCTGGTTTTTTCGATTATATACTTTCTCTTCAATTGCTCGTTTAAATTTCAAGCTTAGCTCAGAATTGATTTTTTCCAATTGTCTTAACAATAAAATTAAGGCTCCTTTGGTTGTCAATAATAATCGTGATACAATTGTCAATAACAGCTGTTGCTACCTTACAAAAACAATATAATACAAAAAAACCTTTTTGGATTATCGAAAAAGAAAAGTAGCCCTAAATCAGGAGCGGGTTCGTGGATCACCAAAGTAAAGATAAGGCCGCCGACCGGTTAGAGTATGAGAAAATCACAAAAAAATTGTTGGTCATTCAAATACGTTCGATCTTCCGAGAAAGTATGCATATTTTAATACATTTGGCACGAACATCTTCGGAAAGATTTGTTCTTTTATTACTTAAGTAAAAATAAGGCGTTCGAGTGTTAAAAATTTGTAAACATATTTTGTCATTCCAATTTAAAGCCTTCCAATAAGTATGCATATTAGGCATGAACCCGCTTTTACTTATGCAGCGTTATAAAAAGGGCAGTGGTTGTAAACATTTAAAAAATATTCATACAAATTTAATTTTATGCAATAAAAAGTGCTTTATAAATTTCATTCTCATTTCTAGAGAAATAAGAATTTTCTATTTGACATTTTTCTCGAGTTCTCTATTTTACACGATATACAGCTCTCGTACGTGCACATAAAGTTGTGAAAGAAAAATGGACACTGGCGTTCGCCGATATATGTAAATATCAGATTCCACCAGTACTTTTCACAATAATTTGACTATAGAACTATCACTTCCGACTTATCATAAAAAAAAGTTTAGTCAAATTCGCACAAAGCGGAGTTATGCCGAATCGACCGAAACTATCATTAAAAGCCCAATTAAACCTTATCTCGAATCACGAAGAGCGCAACTTGATATTCGATAATTCTTGATAATTTCACTAAAATATAAGCATTCACTCTACAGATACATAAAAAATAAAAAAAATATTTGAAGACCTAGAGGAAAAATGATACTGTTCTGCACCCATTTTGGACATCTCAGGCATTCGATAAAGTATGAAACTAAGAAATTATTATGTATATAAAATAAAAATTAACTTTATTCATTACTTCTTCATAATATTACAGTCATTCATCACAAATCGCTATTTTTTTAGTTAAGCATGAGGAAGAACGGACAACTCTTCTCCATAAATTCTGGAGTCCCACAGTCTTATATATATTGTATAGTGTAAATTTACCAAAGACGGAACATACCATGGTGGCTATATTTGGTGATGATTTTGCGATAATGGCATCACACGAAAACTTTAGCAGAATTCAGACGTGGCTGAAGAAATGGAAGATAAAAGCAAACGAAACAATATCTGTACATGTAACGTTTTCCACGCGGAAAGGGAATAGCCTGTTAGTAACACTTAATAATAACTTACTACAGGCAGAAATCGTGAATTGAGATGTACTTAGACAGAAAACTGACCTGGCAGAAACATACTGTCAACAAAAAAAAGCAACTAGGCATCAAGCTAAGAAAAATGTACTGACTTATATGGATAGCAACGTGGGGTATCTCCATTCCAGGCCAAGTGTCTTAGAATGTCTACTAACGCCTCATGATATGTATCCCTCTTAGGATGTGAGCGCCCATGACTGAGGCGGCGAGGGGATCTGGTGGTCTCTTCGAGTGTCTGCCGGAGTCTGCGAGTGACTGATTGTGGCCCCCCTCTTCCTCTTTAAATGCTGCAAAACTTGCCGACGAATCATAATCATGCAGCGATCATCCAGATAATAGATGTACTCGTTTCTTAGAACAGCGAAATAGGTATACGCCTTTAGAAAGTGACATTTGCCTGATGGGCACTGTCCAAGTTCGTATACTGCAACGGGAATCTTGTGGATCCGGTGATTTATTGTTTCCTATGACAAAGAAATATTCTTTCAATAATGAAGAATATTTACTTGGGTTATATTTATGTGATTCTTTCTGGTCTCAACGAGGGCTTTTGTGTGGCCCCGTCTTTTACGATATTGTCTTGTTTCCTTGTTGATTGATGATCATTTTAGTCACAGTAAATTAACGCGAGTTTAAAGAATAAAACCCCACAATAGTGTACATATAAATAGTAAAAAATATGGTTTGAATGAGTTAATAGTTTACACTTATATAGACATATTGGTTTAAAAATTATCCAAATATTACCAATATGTTTTCCTTGATACATATAAATACATATTTATATAAAATGCACATAGCATAATTATCACGTATTATATAATATTCTAATACCAGCAACAATATTGAAATAATAAATATGGTAAATAAAGTTTTTTTAATCAAATAAGAATTTTTAATAAACATTAGAATAATATACAAACATACATATGTATGCTTAATTTAAATTTTAAATTTTACGATCAAAACAGGGTTTCTTAAACATTTTCATGTTTAAGTTTAGGACATCTAAATGCTACTAATATAATATGTATCGTGACAGATTTTTTGAACTGGATGATGTTGAAATCAGACTCTCTGACGCTTTCTTAATACCGATTCAAAACTTGCAAGACTGGTAGGCTTATTTTTTTAGTGTGCATGTGTGTGTTTATTTTATTTGCGTATTCGAATACGTATTCAAGTACGTCTTCCAAGAAGAGTTGAACGAAAAAGACTACACCAAAAACTGGCTAGCCCTGATGGATCGATCACTCGTTCGTATATCCTTCACACTAGCTCGTGTCATATAAATACTAAGGCGACATTTTCACTCGACCAGTTGTACCCACACGTCTGACCAAAGCAATCCACTCCAGACATCGCCAATATCACAATCAATTGTACGTAATTTACGTTTTACCTATTTTATTTCAACGTTAATAAATATTTTATTTTAATTCAATATTATTAAATAAAATATTAGTAACGAGCAACAAGATTTTTACCACTAAATAATAAATATTTAAGTTATTTCATATCAATATTTTTATTTTATAATTTTTTATGAAGAGCTATTTAAAAATTAATATAATTGTATTTTTGATTTTGATTATGAATCAAGGTAAATATTGAATTCATTTTAATTTGAGCTATAGGCTCCAGAGTCTTGACTATGAGTATGGAATTTAAATTTTTTTTTGTGAAAAACAGATAAAGAAATACTTTATTTACATTTTATATTGTTATTGTAAAGCTGCAAAATATACTGCTGTATTTTTATTTATAAAATAAGTGCACTTTCACTTTCATATACATTACAGTAAAAACTGAATACCGTTTTTTTTAAACTACATAAGTGAGTCAATCTAAACATAATATATCTTGACATAAAAAAAATGACATTTAATATTGATTTTATTTTTTCAACACTCAAATGTGATTGATTAGTCATCGACATATGTGACTATGCAAGCTAAATTTGTCTCCACTTTTATCTATTTATAAATTGTTATTTATATATTTTATTATTTACCTTTTTAAAAACGTGTATTTATTTATTATTATAAGCTGGCAGTTCTGGCAGCTTACAATTTAATACATAATACTAGTTCATATGGAGGCAACCATAATAAGTCTATTTTTAAAACTATAAATTCAAGAGAAATTCTATCAAACGTCTGCAATAGTAACTTTCGTAAATCTGAATGAAAAAATTGTAATAAAAATGGTCATAGATAAAAAGTTTTATTACCAATATCCTTTTAAATATCGACCTGATTCTTGAGTTTTTTTATTATTAAATTAAGTCTAATACTTTTGACCTTTTATATATTTAATGCAGCATAATTTATCGATTTATTTATCCTTTCACATACAACTATTAGTTTCTAGATTCAATTTAAAGCATTTTGCTGATGTAAATTGCTACGACAAATATTCGCAGGATGTGTGACTCACTAGTGTAATTAAATAATACTTTTTGATTCCAAGTGCGTATCGATTATTTATACATATAAGTATATTTACATATTCTATACATGGCGATACATAGCTATGCCACGATTATGTAGAATATTTGCAAATATGCACTATCGATAATTATATGAATATCGTATAATAAATAAATTAAATTAGCAGCATTTGTTGTTCATTTAACATTCATTATAACATAGAAATGAATTAATGTCACTGTATCTTGACAATAAAAAGCTAATCATAAGCTAAAATTAGCAACAAATAATTTATAAATAAATTTATAAAGCAAATACTTCGCTGAAAAATAAATATTATGTTTATTTTTTTATAATCATATTTAAGCTAGTATATTTGAAATAAAATCTTGACATACTGATCTCACAATAAATATATTTTTTCTATTTATGTAAATTATATTTGTGTTCATTATTCAACCGCAAATATAATATTGGTTTTTCTCAATCATGCACGCGTTTCATTACACAAGAACGCTTATTGATCAATGACCGGTTTTAATGCTTTAAGAGATATTTGTTTTGTAATTCAAACAAACATTGGATAGTCGGATCTCAACATTACACTAAAACTCATGTCTGAACATTCATTCAATAAGCATCTCATTGCATAGTACTTATCATAACAATCAACGATTAAGATTCATACTTATTTAGCTATATTCAATAGTCTACAAAATATGTATTGAGATACATAACACATTGAATCTTCACAATACATATTTTATTACATGTATTTCATTTGTTATAGAAAAATGCGTTTCCTCCAAGTTTTGTTCCTCTTTTTCTTTGCGGCGGTGATGGTCAATGGTGCCCCACAATATTCTTCAAAACTTGACAACTTTGATATCGATTCGGTGTTGTCAAACCAAAGAATATTGAAGAATTATGTAAAATGCATAATGGAAAGGGGTCCTTGCACACCAGAAGGAAAGGAATTCAGACGTAAGTATTATATTTACATTTTACATTGATTATAAAAATTATATTTAATTTAATTATGAGTGTAATGCTTATACGTATTAATATGCATAGTAAACACTACATACACGTATATTAAATAATTATAAATACATTAAAGAAACGCACATTGATTCTGTATTAAAGAATAATTCTTATATAGCAAAAAAATTCATTTACATATAAAATATTAAATATATTTTTTTCTATTGTTATTCAATAATTGATTAGTCACTTACATGCATATGCGATTATAAAAATATAATAATAACCTAATTATTTCTCAGGTATCCTTCCTGACGTTTTGGAGACCACTTGCGCTAAATGCTCACCATCACAGAAGAAAAACATGAGGAAAATTATCAACCATCTCAAAAATAACAGACCAGGCGACTGGAAAGATATCAGCAATAAATATGACAAAGAATCGAAAAACACAGCTAACATCGAAAAATTCGCAAGCGCAAGCGATTAAGTTAAATTTAAACAAATATTTATTTTTATTCTTCATTGAAAAAAAATATAATACACCTTACATTATGCACAAATAAATAAATATTAATAAATACTATTTTTTTTATTTATATGGAATATGTGAATGATAATCGGAGGTTATATTATGAATCATTTATTTTTCTATATAGAATTTATGACCTTAACCATGAAAGACGACCTTTAAACATATTTGTTTACAATAGAGAGGAACTGATGATCGTCAACCTATCCTTTACAATGAAGACATTGATCTCAACTCAATAAAATTCGAATGGCACGAACTCCCAACGACATGCTTTAAATATTAAAACTTTTAAAATGCTTCTATACAATGTTAAGAACAGTTATCTGGAACTTAAACTAAAATATCGATCACCAAATTGACGCGGATCTCGAGCAAAGGCACTGCTTTATTTTATTATACTTACTTACGCAATTCTTAATTTTTCACTGTGATTAAAAAATCTAGAAAGATCACAAATGAATATCTCTATATATGAAAACTAGAACCTAGAACATTTTGATATCTATTCCTACCAATGTATTATATGTTTTCCTGGATGTACAAATTTTGAGTAAATCGATATTTAAACAAATCACGATATGCTATAACCCATAAAAGTAAAAACCATAGATTAAAATATATTAGTAATGAACGTTTACGAGACCTGCCCAAAGACGTAAACATAAACTTTTATTAGTCAACTTTTTTTGACCGTTTGTAACCACTCAACAATATAATGGTACTCATTTAAACGCGTTGTTAAGAGGTTCTATAGCAGTAATACTTAACTTTATCCCCTCCTATTTGATATGTTATGCGGGCCGAAGCATAATATAAAACTTAAATAATTATTACTTTATTTTATCTGATTTTTATTTCACACACATATCAGGCGCGGACGGTGAGATATTTCCCTCTAGATCGCTCGCGTATTATGAGAGACAAAGGCATGCGGTCCGCATGCCTTTATCTCTCACTCACTCTCGTTAGTTAACATGCGAGCGATCGAGAGGGAAAGTATCTCACCGCCCGCGCCTGACACACGTATATACATATTGTATATGTACATATATACAAACATACACATGTGAAACAAACAAAAATATATATAAATACATATACAAATGTATCCAAAATATTCTAAATTAAATATTTATTAGTTTATTAAAAAATTAACCTTATTTCTAATGTAGAGATAAACTTTTAGCTATTTTATACAAATCGTGTTCCTGATTTGTACAGGCTACTATTAATACATCGTCAAAGTTAGAATCACTAATAAGTAAGCCGATTTATATATACATACTTTCTGCATATTTCATTTTAGAATAAGGTGATTCACAAAGGTACGTTGAGGAGAACAATGTGAGCAGTAGGTGTGCACAGTTTTGTATTTTTCAAATACCAGTTGCATACTCTTCTGTCTCCCTCTTTTCTTTGAAAATTGCTTTCAGAGTCGTATTGTTTTTATGCCCGATGATGAACTTGTCAAATAACGTTGCATAATCAAATCCCAATTCTGCTAGTTGTTCAATATTTTCTGTTTCCATGTGCCAGGGATTTTCTATAAGCAACAAATGTTTATTGATTTTTATCAAGTCCTGAAATTTGGTGTTAAATTCCTTGAATAAGGCAGCTAAATAATTTAAAATTTGAATGTAGTTTTCTGGATAAATGTCAATACTGTTCAGGAACATATAAAAGGGTTCGCAATAACTCAGACATACTCTTTAGAATAGCACTGAAAAATCAGCTCTTCGATGACTCTATGGCTCAATGTTGATACCTGATTTAGTATAAATATTGAGCAATACAATTTCTAAGAGATAAATCCACCTAGCACCTCACTGGCTAATAAATTCCTAAAATACGAAATTAGTATTAAAAATTGATTTTATAAAATGTGCAATGAAGTTTTTTTTAAGTTTCTTTAAAAATTCTATCACGTTATACATTTTAATGTTTAACGTCTTAACCTGAGAATATAAAACTGTCTCAGTACACAAATATGAAGGATCTAAATATTATTAAAATATTTTTTCATTGTAGATTAATGCATAATATATCAAATCTAGAGCTCAAACTTAACCGAAACGTAGCTCTTACTTAGTTTGCGGTTTCTCAATGTTATCTGTCTATTGTACAGTTTCTCTATCGAATCGAATATATGTTAGTAAATAGTGGTTGATAAATTTTCTATTTCGATTCTAATTTAGTTTAAAAATGAGATTTTTTTATTCAATTTGCATGCCGAAAAATAGGAATATTTAATATCTATTTTATAAATTCATATTTTGTATATTGTCGTATTAATATTTTTCCAAAAAACACAAAAAACTTTTCTTACGTACAACTATTAGTAAATTACTTTATATATATGACGTTATGATCTATGAAAACAAATATTGTCCTAATAATAATTAATATAATATCAAAATGCATATTAATGGTTAATATTTATTTTTACCAAAACCTAATATAACGGAGATTAAGTTTTATAATTCAGTCAATTAAAATAATAATATTAAAAGTACATTATATTGTATTTTGTTTTATTATCTTTATATTCCAAGTATGTAAATTTTATATTTATTACAATGATTATTCATCGGCATAACATTTTTTTTGTTGATCACTTGCTATTTATTTCTTGCTTACAGTTTTTCAATGTTTATGTTTCTTTTATTTCAAAGTTCACTGTTTTTATAAGTAATATGATTAAATAATAATATATATGTAAAACCTCAAGTTTTGATTTAATTCTTGTTTTTATCTTCAATGTTCAATTCTTTTATCTTGTCCTCGAACTTTGATGCGTAGATTCCCTTGGGGTCGTATTTGATCTTCAACTTCTTCCATAGGTCTGTCCTTTTGTTGACGAAGAAACGGAGGACTTTGTCTGCGTTGGTCTTTTGCTTTTTGGTACACTTTTCGCAATCGTTGGATAAAGCGTCGGGAAGGAGTTCTCTCAAAGTCTTTCCGTCGGGAGTACAATGTCCTTTTTCCAGAAGACAGTCCATGTAGTTCTTAATCAATCGTTCGGAATGAAGAATTTCGTCTATGTCTAAATTGTCGAATCTGTCCGTGTAGGTCTCTCTCGGACGAGCCGCCACAATCACCACGAAGACGAACAAATATAAGAAGAAACACTTCATGGTGGACTCTTAGGAATAAAATTGTGTATAATCAATATATATCACATTTAATATAAAATTGCGAGTTAAGGCTTACCTGATTGTGGCGAATCTGTTGGAGCAATGCTACCGATTCCCATTTCGACTAATATTTATACAATATATATAAACAATAAAAAAATAATTTATTCTGATTCACAAAAAGTATGTTTTTAGGAAAAAATGAGTTAAAAAGATGCATGTGCGAGTACGTCATCATTAAAAAACAATTGTTTTTTTGCGTTTTACTGTTTAGAAAGTTTGTTGAAATGCTTATGAAAAATTTGCATCATACTTATAATAATCTAAAATAAAAAGACTTTCAACAATATTTTATGTCTTTAATAAGGTTTAAATATGATTGGTATCAATCAACGGTATTATGGTATTTTTTACTGATTTTACAATATTTTCTTTAAATTTCAAGTATGACTCACTATTTTTTCATATTTTTTCTTATATTAAAAAATGTTAACGGTTTAATTTTTTTCATACATTAATTAAAATTTAAAAACTTGTATTGAAAATGACGAAGTAATTCGAAAGTATTTCTAATAAATAGTCTCGAATTAATAATTCTTCTGGAAAAATCCCAGATTATGAAAATGTCCTAGATTCCGAGTAAATACGTTTTTAAATATTATTTATATAGACACAAAAAATATATCATAATAACGGAATTTGCTGAACTTTGACAATAAACTAGTTACAATATTAGTAATTAATAATTTTTTCGCTGCATGGCCCAATTATTTGCAGCATCTTATTCACATAAACAAATACGAATTAAAGTTTTATTTGAATAAAGAATATTTCTTAGAAAAAGTTTAATATTTCATTAAGCAATTAGAAGTTAGCATTTAAGACTTGAAAATGGCTGAAAATCATTATTGTCAGAATTACCCATAATCATTGCGTTGATATAAGTTTTTAAAGCGTCATAAAACTAATTACTTGAATTTACTAAGAGTTTTTTGCTAGACAAACAAAAATATCAGTTCTGGGTATGCGCGCCGATATCTATTAACGGCATTTATAATCAGAATTTAAACGATTGAACTAAAAACCGTCGGACTTTACCTTAACAAAAAAAAAACAGGTAGCTACTTTGCAAAATGTGCTAATTTTGAATCTCACGTTACATACGCTAAAGAGTCTGTAAGATCTGATCTAAAACAAAATCTGATTTTGCCTAACCTCGGCATTAGTCAAAGATTCAAACAAGAAGGGATGTTGTTTTACTTATTACCTTCCATCAGAACTATACTATCACTACACTTCCGAATTGGAGTAACGAAAATTTAGCCGAGTCTGCAACAAATAAAGCTACACTGAATCGACCGAAACGACCCTTTCACTTTGACCATCCAATAATAATCCTGAATATACAAAAGTGCAACTTGATCTTTGATATGACGTGGAGACGATATTATTTTAAAAATTCATTACTACGACAAGAACAGACACGTATATATAATATATAATATATACATACTTAATTCGTAAAGCCATATAAAAAAATGTTTATAAAATCTTTGTAATTATATAAATAAAAGTTTGCACCCTCTAGGTTCTGCACATTATAATAAATATTAATAAAAATCGTAGTTTATTAATTTAAACACAATTTGACTATATAAACATTAATTTTTAATTCTATTTAACCTAGTACTGTAAATCTAAACACAATTGCTGGGAAAATGGTTTGAAACTTGTCTGAATTTTCTTTTCAAAAATAAAATAATATTATGATTTATAGCACCATATAAATCAATTGATAATTTTCATTGGAAATAATAAGACTCATTAATAAAAATAATATTACTTATACAAATAAAATATCAAAAATCTAGTCTTGATTCATAAATTTGCTCACTCATAAATATTATATAATACTTCTTTTACATATATAATATATAAAGCTCCCAGTATCAGTTATTTAAGGAATTAATTTAGGATTAATCTACGTGTTTTGATAATTTGGATTTGTTACAATCTTGCACATTAATATTAGTTTAATATAAGAACAATTTATTAGACAAGGAAGTCTTAAAATTTCTTCATAATAAAATATTATGTATATTTGATTGTTGCTCACATAGTATAATTGTCAGTCTTGGTTAAATTTTTTTATTCATGATTAGGTTTTGAGTTTCTTATAAAGATACTGATTTAAATATTCTCAATTTATTGTAAGTATTTATTGAATTAAGGTATTGTTTGTACTACAACTACATTCAATGTGGTATATATTATTTTTTTCTAAAATGAAAATGAAAATTATTTTTATGAGATGAGTTGTTGTGATTAAACCAAGATATTAGGATATTTCCTTATAAGTTCTGTTTGAAACACATGTTCATTTTATACTATATAATTATTAATATCATTCTTACTATCATAAATTTATGGCAATATACAACCCTTGAAATGTTTTTTTTATATTATCTTTACTACGAATTCAAATAATATTACTAATTAACGATCAGATATAATATTTTATAATTAAGTAAAATGCTTCAAACTCAGTTAAATTATCAAATGTAATTATTTAAATTACTTTTATAGTTAAGAAATATATATTCTAAATGATATTATATTTTTATAAATAGTCAATACATATTATTTTTTTTAAAAAAGCAACTTAAGTTCAAGGAAACGTTTAAGTAATCATAGCAATTACTACATGTTTCGTGAATCACTCGAATCACGGTCGTTCCACGCCGTTTGAGAAACTCTGGCTCATTTAACCGTGACTTGGATGCATTATATAAAATAACTTATTAAAACGACCAACCTTCAATAATTTTCAATATAAATTTATTATAACAAAATGTAACAAAATATCACTGATTGTGTTTAATTTTTTTATAGCAGCGTGAATAATATATAGATACATATAATAAAATACTAACAGCACGTTTTAACTGAAGCAACTATATAAGTAATATGTAAGCATTACCGAATCTTATAATACTGAGTTTGTCATGTATTTTATAGTAATGATATTTGGCATCTTAGACGGTGATTCCGTGGCTGGCGGCTACGTCCTTGTACCTTTGGGCATAGATGTCTTCAGGATCGTACTTTGTAGCTAATTGCTTCCAGAGCTCAGGCTTCTTGTTCACCAAGTGGCGGATGACTTTGTCAGATCCGGACTTTTGCTTTTCCGTGCATTTGCTGCATTCGTTTTCGAGGGCGTCGGGAAGATTGTCCTTGAGGGTTTTTCCGTCTGGGGTGCAACGTCCTTTGTCCAACAAGCAGTTGACGTAGTTGTTCAAGAGACGCTCAGAGTTCAGAATTTCGTTCAAGTCGATGTTGTCAAATCTGTCCGTGTACTTGTCCTGAGGACGAGCCATTACGGAGGCAACCACGAAGGCGAGAGCAAAGATTGCGGCGAATTTCATCTTGGATTAAGCTGAAAAAATTAAAAAATAAATATAAATGCAATGTACCATATATTTAACAAAACTATAACTATTCATAATTAAATCTTCCGTTTTGCTTAGTCTTTAGATTAAATATATATTTTACCTTTAACTAAGATTCATTCAAAAAACATGTCAACAAAAATGTTTATATTATAATATAATAGTTTAACTTGGCATTAATTATTTTAAAGATTACTGAACAGGGTAATCCAAAAATTATTGCATTGGGCATTTAAAAGTATCCTCGTTTAAAAAAATTATGACGTATACAACAACAGTTTTGCTACAAAGATAACATGATATAAAATTAAACGCTGATTTCAAATCATATTTTTTCGTTTCGTTTATTTTGCCTAACAAGGATTTTTTTTATTGAATTTGGATTAAAATGATATAAAATACTACAATGCAATCGATTTAAAGTTAATACATATTCTCTTAATTACAGTTTTGGATTTTTTAAATAAATTTGTAATTTTTTTTGCAGGGAAAGTTGCAAAAATATTTTTTTAATATTTTTTCTTGATAAAGTGAATTATTTTGATTTTAATAGGCAAATACTATAACATTTTATTGCTCTTAAGATAATATGTGTTTTTTTAATTTTAGTTATGGAGTCAAAATATCGCTAGAAATAATTTTTAAAATTTATATTTTGGTATAGTCTGTTGAATTATTTTCTAAAAAATATATGATGAAATGATTTATATAGTAGGTATATATCGACTGCTGAATTATCAATTCTTAATTTATTTTTTATCATATGACTTTATTTTTGTTATAGGCAATTATATTATTGAATAAGGTCATTATTTGATACTTTAATGTTTGTCTTAAAAAAATATCATTTATAATCTGTGTATTATAAAGTTATGTGGTTTTTTAAATATGCTGTCATTAGAATAATTAAAAGAAAAATGCTTTATTGTATCTTTGGAAAATAAATATTATGTGATTAAATAATAATAATTGATATAATTTATCTAGCGATTTTTTCGCCTAACATATCAATTGCGAATTTGGTCAATGTCAATCCGTGTTTTTTTTAATTTATCCGATTTTTTTAGTGAATTGAGAACTGATGTTTATATTTTTTTTCTAACTGGATTTGCCAAACATGATATTGTAATTTATCCATAATATTTTTGTATTTATTAAGTGGCAAATTAATATTAATTTATTGATTAAAATACAAACAGTACCTTTGGTTGTTAATATAAATTTAAAAAAAAATGTGGTTGATTGCTTTAATATTAAAAAGGATAATAGTTAAATATTATTAGTAAAGCTAATAAATAGATATTTTGATTTTAGTATATTTTTATAAAATATATGTACTGCTAATAATGCAGCAACTATTATTACGTATTTTTTTAATAATGTGGAATTACTATTAAAATATATTATGCACTGCGATAAATACAACTTTTTACTTAGATATTATGAACAGAACTCTTATTAAGACCAATTTAATAAAATATAGTATAATTTTAATATTAATGATTATCGTTCACATAATTACGTATATTTTATGTAATATAATGCAAATAATATCTATACACGAAAAGACACAATTTCAACATTATGGTGGAATTTATTTATAAAAAAATAATCATTGTATTCAAAGACACAATTTACACGATTACTAGTGTGCGAACAATGGATAGTTAAATGTGCTTTATAAGAAAATTTATATGGTACTGGTAATTGAGTATCGTAAACGACATCTGATATGATGAACCATTGTCAGTTGCTGACACAAACGTGAAATAAAATTATAAATATTCACCTGTACAAAGTATACTGTGTCATGTTATAACGACCATGGTTCAAGATAATTAGCAAAAGATATAAAAACAAGACAGTAGATCCTAACCGGTACAAAAAATAATAATTAACAGTCACGCGTTAATTGACATGGAAACTCACCTGAGATATTCTTGTTCACCTCACCGATGCTTGAGATGCTGTGCTTAGTGCAGCCAAGACGCTGGCTATTTATACAGCCAATTATGGGGGAAGATGCCTGTGTCACGACATGGAAAAGCTTGACGTCATGAATTCTGTTGCGTCACAAAGTCCGAGGCAACATGGGGTATGAGTCATGGATTCATGGATGAAATAAACAGATCACACGAAACCGCAGAGTGCATTGAATTAGTATTCGTTTTAAAAGCAATCTGATGTCTTGTTTATTAAAAAAATGCAGCTCAAACTAAAAATTGATGCAATACGTGCTAAAGCAACCGCAGAAAAGACTTGATGGGAAAAAATCACTTGCGTACTAAATTTTACAATTTTTTGAACATCTCAAAGTATAAAAAGTGTTTCTATGTTTCTAAGGATTTGCATTGTAAACGTTGAAATATATATCGTATACTTAAAATAGATAGTATAAAAGTAATAATTTAATCATAAATACTTATAAAAAGTTCCAATAATGTATTATATTATATAAAAACAGATAGTATGTAGAGATCAGAATAGAATATGTCAGATATGTCAGATATATTTTGAAATAAATAAAAAGGTTTAGAATTCTATTCCAGGTAGTAAACTCTAAAATATTCAGACTAGATAGTTGCAGTTATACTATTGCATAATAACTTATTTTTAAGTTTTGGAATTTTTCAACTCAACTGCAGCAAAATATTATTTTATCATTAGATAATATGATATTATTAAGAATATCAGTTTCAAGAGCTACTTTCTGATTTTTATATAAATTATATCCATTACATATCCATTGAATTATCAACGGAGAGTACAAATTATATATACTTGCTACCCTTTAAATACAATTAATTTATAATATTATATAATATAATAAATAATTTTATATTAAATAATATATTTATGCTAATACAGCCTACAATTTTGATCTATGTTTTTTAAGCAAAACCTTTTGATATTACATTTAGATCTATAATCAATATTAAATTTAAATCAATTAATAAAATATGTATTTTTAGCCTCTGATTACCTTCACATATTCCACTCGGATTTGGGTGTTTATTATTATCTATCTATATATATATACATAGACTTTCTTCATATATACAATATATGAATGATTTGCGATTATTAGTTATTTAATCACAAAATAGGCTTTATGGGTAATTGCTAACATAATTCGAAAGTTTTTTTAAATAGAATTTTTGAGAAATATAATATATAAACCTGATCCTTCATCTTGTTTCAAAATGACACTATTCAAAAATATCGTAACCTCGTCATAAAAATCATGAAGAAAATTGTTAATTTATATTATATAAGAATGTATTATTATAGATTACAAATAACCTTATTTGGGATATTATTATATAAATAACCTACAACTTATAAATATCTCTTCTAATAAATTTCCAGCTTGATCCGCCATATTGTTTCAAAATAATGGTTAATAAAATAAACTTTGCCTCGTCAATAAAAATTCTATAAGAAAAAGTGAAAGGGCAAAAATATTCTGTAATAGATTTTACAATCAAAAATAATATTTTTTTAAAAAAAAAATTTTTTTGTAGGATTTAACGGTTTTTGAAAACAAGATAACTAGTTTTATACAAAATAGACATTATAAATATCTCGGCTAAGCTCATTAGATAATTTTGTTGCAATATTGTATTTATTAAAAACAAAAATCACAGCGAAAAAATAAAGAGAACAAAATTATTTTATCATAATAAAATAAAAAAAATAATAAAAAGTTTTTGGAAAAATAAATTATACGGGATTTAACGGTTTTTGAAAACGAGATTACTGCCGTAATTTCAATCGAATAAAACTTTAATTTAAAATAAAAATAAAAAATATCTCAGTTATGTTCGTTACTCAATCTTGTTTCAAAATGGCATTTAAGTTCATTTGCTAGCTTGACTCGCTAACTTGTTTTAGAATAGCGGTTAAATTAGTTTAAAAAATCTTTGAGAAAAAGTATTGCGGTAGAAAAATTATTTGATAAATATTATATAGAAAAACATATTTTTTAAATGTCATATAGAGTGAAATCTCAGTATAACGAAGCTCACGGGACCGAAGAAAAAATTTTGTTATACTGAAAATTTGTTATATTGAATGTAAGGAAAATGATATTTTTATTTTATATTTAATTACCATATTACTACAGCATAAAAATAACCTCTTACAGGATTGCCATATTGTTTTATGTCTATTTTTAAGGATACTGTAATGAACACAATATAAATTTGTTAAAAAAATGTTTTATATTAAATGCTTTGTATGAATTTTTTTCGGGGACAAATCGAAAATTCGTTATACTGGGAATTTTGTTAATTTGGTATGAGTTACAAAATTAAATGTATTAATAATTTTCATAGCACTAAATTTAAAATGTACATAAAATAAAATAATTTACATCATTGTTTATAGATTAAAAGTCAACCATTGATTTTTATAGTTTTTATTATCCGTAAATATTTATTTTAAATGGCTTTTCCTTGTACAGACTAAACCAAATGAGTTTTTAGCACGAATTAGTAATAATAAAAGACAACATAGAAACAGGTCCTTATTTTAACGATGCTTTACAAATATGGCAATATTTGCAGTAGAAAAAAAGTAATGTAAAGAATTGTGAATACTACGAAATACTTATCTTCTTAATAATTTAGAAAGCAGAAGCGATTGTTTGTTCAAATATGATTGTATAAGTTTTCGAATTGTTATTTTTGAAGTGCATAAGGTTATATTATTTTATTTTAATTATATAATAAAACAATAAGCTATGAACTATTTCAAATGCTAAAAAATTAATGTATTTTTAAAATAATATATAATATAAGTGAATAATTTATTTATGACTATTATATACATTAATTTATAATGTCTTATTCACATAGAAATATTTATAAATGCATATAGAGTCAACATTTAAAGATAACATGGATAGATAAAACTAATTGGTATTTTAATATAAAAATATACACATAAGTAGAACCGTTTATTATTTACATATTAATCTTTACAGATAAACTACATGGAATAATTTTTTCTTAGTAATAGTGTATTTATTATGCATTTTGCATTAATATGGAGCAAATCACAGTTTGATTAAGTTTTTTATTTTGCTTGAAATATAGATTTAGACTATAAATTTTGCTTATTTTTATTTTCCACGTCCTCAAAACCGGTAATGTTTATATATATATGAAATAAATAGCATGTGAGAGAATCACAAATTCATACAGTTACTAAATAAATAAATTTTCTTTAACACAATGGTTTAACACCCTTGAACCAAAACATACGAGCCTTTAAATTTTCTCATTAAATTACAATCATGCACGTTACGTACCAGTGTTATTAAATTTATATTTGTTAGGTTGTAGTAAAAAAATATTTAATTTCGATATCATCTTCTACGGTACGTAATTGGTTGTTAATGCAATTTCTTTGGAATCGCACGTCAGTTCAAGATTAATTAATGCTAATTTTATAACCAATAAATTGCAAAAGGTGGACGGGGCCATTGTCGCAAATAATTAATATCGACGCCTGCAATAATATTCCTACTGAATCATTGTTGTGTAAATTGAGACCATGATTCGGTAAATACATATATATGTAGACAAATAAAATCATTATAAAAACAACACTGTTATTTTCAATAATAAAACTTTATTATTAAACTATATTTCTATAAAACATCTATACATAAGACAAACAAAATGCCAAACTTTGGGGAACGACGTTTTTTTATGTGATGTACAATTTAAATAAGTACCACTAAATATGAATCATAATTATACTTTTACGATATTTTACTAGATTAAGTAGTATGTTCATATACTATTAAACTATTGCCTAAATAATGGAAAACCACTATACTTATTTAGTTTCCCAAAAAAACATTAGTTTTATTTCTAAAGAAGAATATCATGACAAACACTATCGAAAGATTTATGAAGTCGGTATAAAATATTGGATTTTAATTTCTAGGGTTTTTGATATTAATGGCAATGGTAAAATGCAGACAAAAATCGTGTTGCTGATCTTCTAAAGCCTGCCGATAGTAATTATAAATTTGTAAAGAATTATGTATGTCGAAAGAAGTTGAAGAGAGTCTAAACTTGTATGAAAGACACACATGACATAATCTAAATATTTTTTATAATTTTTAGTAAAATTAGATTCACTGTAAATAAATTCATACTATATAATTTATTTTAATTTATGAAACTGCAAAGCTAAATAAAAAAATACATTTATGGGAGGAACATAATAACATATTCTTGTCGTAAATTTAATAGTTGGTTCTTGGGACAAGAAAGTTCAATTAGCATATTATTTGCTAGTAGTAGTTGTTCAATTTTAAGCAGTATATTTTTAACTTAATTTCTTTTAAAATGTCAGCTAACATATTCTTGCATTTACTCTTCATATTATATCAGCACGATAGACTAAGTCAGTGACTAATATCTACATAGAAGACATGAACTTGAATCCCATATGGATCTTAGTATTTTTAAATCTCTATCTTGTTTGAGAAATCAGAATTAGTAATTAATATATTATATAATCATAATTCTGATCGATCCAAAGAGATTAGGTTTTCCTAGATTTTCTTATTTGCATGTAGCAATATCGAGAAAAAATGTTAAAATAAAATCTTACTAGTCGTTTACAGTAGCATCCATTGATTGTAAGCTGTAATACTTATTTATATTTAATAAAATATATGTGAATAATTTACACATTTTGATTTCAGTCGAGTCTTAGTAGTTGTTGATTTTGTTTACCTCGTTGTAACGCATTGGGTTAACGTCTGTTATGCTGCAATGAAATATTTACAATAAATAAATGACTATCCGATTATATAAAACATTTAGCATATATATGTAAATTATTAGTAGTGTTAATTCAAATCAACATATTTTTTTCTACATTTACATTAAGGCATTTAGATCCTTAGTGGCGTTTGTATTATATTATTATTTTTTTATACAAAAATATAGCACTGTGTTGAGTCGGCCCTTAATATTCTTATTATTTCATCACAATTTTAAATGTAAAAAAAATATATTATTCAATCAACATTTCCGATATAGTATATTTTTCTATAATTAGGTGTAAACTATATTATTATTATTATTATAAGAAATAGGCATATCTATGTTATTTTTAATATGGTCAAATATGTCTAAGCTAAAATTTCAGGTAAAATCTGATATTTTGTGATGTTACAATTAAAAATGATTTGTTTATTTATTCATATTGTATGCACTCTTCTTAAAAAAATGTGGTTTTTTACTTGTACTCTAGATAAATTAAAACGCTTATATTTTACAGATTATTCAACTTCTTAAATACATTATGCCCATAAAGCTGTTTTACCAAACCGTTTCGTGTCACATTCAATTACAAAAGTAACTACCTTTGCACATGAATCGTTATTTTTTCCTGTTTTGTTTCGACGTACAGCGGCATAAAATAACATTTCTACAAAAGTTAATGAACAATAAAAGAAGCGCTTTGACTTTGAAATATTAATTGCCCGCTAGGAACGAAACAACGTGGGTTTTTCTTTGTGCAGTGATTGATGGTGATCCTTTTCATTACATCAAAAATAAAAAAATAAGAAAAAACACGTTTACAAATAATAAGACATTGACATTGTACGCAGATGTGTTCGTGTATACAAGCGTTGACAATTTTTTTCCGGACGGAAACGAATTTTAGATCACATGTTTAAAATTATTTTGTTATTATGGGGTCATGGCCAACGCTTCCTTTAGCATTTGTAAATATTATGAAGGTACGTATGATTAGCCAAAAAAATGTTATAGTCAAATATCATGATTGCAATTTTTGTTTAAAAGAATTAATGATGCTCAAAGGAAATCTAGGGTTATTAAGCGATTTGTGATGGTCTATGGGGAGGCGGAATAATTTTCGCCCTTTTAAGAGAATGGCATTTTGATTTGTTTATTTTGTTAAAATGTTTTTTCTCTTATAGAGAAAATAGGAGGGCGTGTCTTTTTTATTTTTTCAGTGTTAGTATTACTAGTAGTTAGATGCTGATACAATTCATAAGAGAGCTTCTAAGGTATGCAGAGCGCAACTGATCATACTTTTTCCTTCCAAATATATTTTATCTGTTTTTTTAAATTAATTAGTAAAGTTGGCTTACTCAACCGCAGCTGTCACTCGCGACAGCCCAAGTAGGAAGTTGGATTATTTTTTAATACGCACTTTAATACGCACAGTTTATTGAAGCTAAGTCCGACTATGTAAAGGTCGTAGTTGTTAATGGTCTGAAACGTAGTAACTGCAAATATCTTAATATATTTTATATTATTTGATATAATGAAAATGCGTTAAATACTGCCTATTTTTTGTCAAGGCAATTTTTGCACTTACTATTCATTTACACCGTGCAATATTATATATTATTATTATATAATATAATGTATTATTATATAATATACCACATACAAAGTTATGCATATTTTTCTTTTAATAAATTCAACAAACAAGAATTTTTATCACACTTTAATTTGATTGACATATTACAACGTT
Source organism: Plectrocnemia conspersa (assembly GCF_051122295.1). Classification (NCBI taxonomy): domain Eukaryota; kingdom Metazoa; phylum Arthropoda; class Insecta; order Trichoptera; family Polycentropodidae; genus Plectrocnemia; species Plectrocnemia conspersa. Next base: position 15,691,732 of record NW_028277172.1, read on the forward strand.
TTTTGCAATATTTTTAACACATAAATATATTGTATTTTGACTTTAAAAATAGCATACACTGAATTCATTTAAGGCCTTTTTTAGGATTATGAATTTAAAACAAAAAAAAAGTTGAATTTTTGTGATAAAAATTACTATAATATTTAGTATTTGTTGACAAAATTGTGATTTTTGTTATGTATATAATATAAATTTTGTTTAATTATGTTTATTAATAGTTCAAGATTTTTTTGTTACAATAAGTCTTATAATTTTTACTGCTACTTGTGATGCTAAGCTATTATTTTCATTTAGCGGACAATAAATTTGATTATATTTAATACAAAATTTACTTATGCTAGTGAAGTAATAGACAATTATAGTAGTTGATTCTATATCGGGGGTATTTAGCCCTTTCCGGCCATTGGGACCAAAGCATGATTTCTAGGCATTAAGTGGACCGAAGGATTTAAAAAATATATTTCTACAAAATATATACATACAAAATTCCAGTTGTTAAGAATTTTATTAATATATTTTGATAAAAGTTCAGAAAGACCAGATTGTTTACGTCTCTATTTGTAGCAATTCTAATTAATATCCATTCTGAGTCTACACCACAAACAAAAAATGTCAGTTGTGCTGTGTCAAAGATACCTGTGGATTAAAATGATTGTTTAAGTAAATAATATATTGTTAGTAATAGGTTTATTTTTATTACAAATATTTTTGAATGAGGAAATGAACTTAACAGATCGCAGGTAGAAAAAGCCTTAAAATAATATAATTTTATTACCAAAAACATGATATTTGTAGAGGATTTCAACCACTTGCACAATTTATTCAGAGGTCATTCTAACGAGCATTTAAACAAACTAAAAGAGAAATCAACCCCCTCATGGAATATTCGCCAAACGATACAGGTGAAATATCATGACCAAATCACTGAAAATATTGCATGGACCATCATTATTTATGCTTGTAGATATACATGCCACGTCTTAAAATATCAGTCGTAGTAATATTGATGATAACTGGCGTCGCTATAAAGTAGACGAAATATTAATAATATTTTTGCATTATTAAAAAAACATTTGGATTACATATATTTTTAAAGACAGTTATTAAACGATTGTTAAAATGAATGGCATTCTCTGATTAGATAGTGACTTTGAATGGCTGAAAAACGGAAAATTCCCAAGAACGATTCAATACATCTAATTAAAAATCGGTTATCACGCTATTGGAAATCTTTTGATAATTATATTTTACCAATTTAATGAAAATCAAGTTATTACTAATTATTTAAGTTAATGTTCAAGTGTGTTTATCTATCTTGACACCTGAGATGAAGTGACCTCTATGCAGTTTTTTATTTGTCGATACAGTGTCAGGGCTACCAACATTAAAACGTCACACGCGTCTACCCTTCACGGCGAATTTAACAGCTACGCACAATTGAACAGTCGAGTCATTGTTGACCACATAAATACATTAAAAAACAATTTGGTTTAGATTTTCGACCACAATTACTCTTCTGGGAATCGATATAATTCAACTACAAACGCAATATAATATAAAAACAGGAGTGGTAATGAAATAAAAAAGGGCATTCGCAATTATTGTATTGGCTACGACAACAACAACAATCTTGCATTTTATTTTTAAATAAAAAATAAAACAATTTGAGTTAAACTATTTTATCATATAAGGTATAGAGCTGTTTGAAATCCTAGTTTGGAATTCTAGTAAAGAAAACTACTCCTTGTTGTTGGTGAAAAGTCAAAGAAAAATCTTTTTTATACAAACAAGAAATAAAAGGAGCGGAACATTGCCTTCAAAAGCACACACTTTCTAAGAAGTACTTCGATAATAAACATTATTATTCAAAGGGACAGATTATATTTTTTTGACGCGGCTCCGTTAATGTTAAAATTTGTTTGCAAATTATTGTTGACTTAATTGCTTTTTGGACCTTTAAAAATATTAGAGATGAGATGAAATATTCAACGTAAATAAATAGCAGAAAATTTAGGTATTCGATCTGAATTTTCAAATCGACGAAAAAGGAAGAAGTAAAGAAATAACGAAGAATCAATAATAGCACTAGTTGAATTATATAAATTTAATGTTTGTATAGATTATATTTTGGGTAATTTGACAACTGGACTTAATGCAGCAAAATAAATAATTAATGCATTCAGTTTCATGTGGTTACTTCCAACTTAAATGTCATCGGAAAAAAGATAAAAAACTAACAAACAAATATAACGATGATCTTGTTGAGCTGTTATCCTAAGAAATACTAAATTTAAAATCAATATATGATGCAAAAATTGTTTTTTTTTGCCTGTATTTAATTAATGTTATGAATTAATATTTGTCGTAATTCTGCACTATCATATGTAGTGTTTGTATTAATTTATTTATGTAATTGGTTGTTGTTTTTATATTATTTGTTTAATTTATTTTTACATTTAATTTCTGTTTATTAATAATATAATTAATATTTCTACCCATAAATATATAATTCAAAATATATTTTTAATGCACACGTTCTTTTAACCCTTTCAATGCTATAGACATTAGTTGACATGAACATAATATGTTCCACCAGTGCTATGGACGTCTAAAAAATGTTATGTGCAGTAAATAAATTTACTATATGGCAACAATGAGCAGCAAATAAAACACGACTAATAATCAAGTAAATACTATGAATAGATATTTTTAATAATTTTTGATGACTAATTGTAATATTTCGCACAAAATATAATTTCAGAAAATATGTCGCAGCGGTGGCTATTTTTATATTGATTTGTAGCATAGAAAGGGTCAATATTTTTTATTTCAGAAATTTTATTACGATGTTCAAATATACTTAAAATTCCATTTTTGTCATGAGGCCCGGAAACATCGTTTTCCCAGGGCCCGAGCTCGCTCTCGGTGGCCCTGCTGGTAAATTCTTATAAAAGAAATATAAGCTCTTTGTTATGATAACAATGGTTATCGGAAAATTACAATATTTCTTACAATTGATCAGTCAATTATTCACAGTTCAAAGATTTGCTTAGTTAAAGCGTTAACGTTATCAATGACAGTGATGCCATTGACGAAGGCGGAAAGTCCTCGCATGAAAATTATCCACCATAAAACGCATTCATTCTTCCTATTTTGTGTAACTACCATTCTCCGTGCATTTTTATTATCCTTTACCATATATTGTGATCTAATTTTCATTACGATTTTAGAACAATACCGTAGATATTGCGCTTATTGGATTGTAAAACCCCTTCACCTTGAAGTGTGTAATTGATCGCAAGTAATGTTGGTTTCTCAATAAAAATGCATTGTTTTTATCAAACGAAGGTCCGAATGTCACAACAATTATGAGGCGTAATGATTTTTTCTAATTAAAACCACGTCTGACAAATCACACATAAGTTATTTTAATGTTTATTAAACTATATAACTATACCACACGCATATATTATATTAATACGTAGAGAAACGCTTATTATTAATAATGATAATATAATAACCGAATATAAATTGTTTATTTTCTAGTTCATTCTGAATAACATACCTGTTATATCATTTTACACGAATCCTTTATTTGGTTTCAATAAAATAAAAAAATAAAATTAGATTTGTCTGTAAATGGAAAATATGAAAAAAAACGATTGACCCTAATTTAAAAAGTACGATATAGACTAAAAAAAAATGTAACAAATGTTTTTATAGTTCTTGTACTATAAAATATAATACTGAAGAAAAGATTTTGTAGCTTTAACTTTATTTTATAATAAAAAATTAAATCGATTAATAATTAAATAACATCTAAGTAAATGCATGAGCAATATTATTGTTTCTAAAAACTTAATTAAAAAATAATTTATAAATTTTATAATTAAACGTTAGAATAAATATTTAATATTTAATAGTAATATTAAAAGCTCTGAATTTATATTATATGTTTATTTGTAGTATTTCTTGTAGTTTAAATCTTCTTAGTTTCTGTAAATATTAAAAAATATTTTAGTATGTTAAAATACTCTTAACTTATAAGACTATTTATATATATAATAAAAAAGATAACAAATATTTATAATAAAATAGACAAGCTTCAAACCAATACATAAAGAAAATCAGCAATAAATATATTTTATCAACAATATAAGATCATTTATATTTATTTCTACATATAAAATTATATAATTTTATATGTAAGTGCTTACCTTGAATTATACGACAAAATGGATAATATTCTTAATTTACATAATGCTTTATATTATATAAAAAATAGGTTTCTTTGAAAGATGTTTTCAAGCAAACTATAATATAAAATGTTGTTTTAAAAATGTATATGAAATAAAATGTAGTTTTTACAGTAAAAATCTAACCATAATCCCCAGACGTAGATATTAGTCACTCATGATAAGACGTTTTAAAAATAGCTATTGTACTTAGTAAATATGCTCTGACGAAAATAAGAATACATTAATTTAATTCAGCGCCTGAAGATGCTCGACACTCTCTAAATTTGTCAAAACTAAAAATTTTACCTAAATAAAAAATAAAAGAGAACAAATTTAATGAGAATTTAATCAAATTTAGTTATCAATAAAAGAGGTTATACAAAATCCAATTTAAGCAAATTAAAAAACAAATAAAAAATCATACATATTAATAAAAAATCTAGAGATAATGCATTTGCTGTTTTTTCTGCAACGAAAAAAAGGAAGAATATCCAAGTTCAAGTCAAAAACGATGTAGCTAAAAAAAATCTGCATCGGTAGAGATAAGTCTCTGTCAATATGACGACCCCAATTTCGAAGATTAAAACGTCGGCAAAAAAGTTGAAAGAAATAAAATTAATGATACGCAAGTCATTCCATCTTCCAGAGCTCATGGTAGCATAAGATTAATAATGCCAGACGTAAATAAGCATTAGATATGATAAATTATTTAAATTACAGTCCCTCATTATCATATAAACATAATACTCATACCTAAAAGGTATGTTTTTTCGCTAAATTATGAACTTTAGATTGTAAGCTGTTAGTTGGGAGTCCTGCATGATAGTTTTCACAGGCCATTCCTCTTCATTCTATTAAAAAAATTGTGGCTAATAAATGTACGCTGACGAAACAGCCGTCATAACCAGTTCCTACAGATTTTTAATAAATAGAAAATAAAAATGAAATAAACTATGGAGAAATATGCTTTACAACTTGCAGACAACCACTGCTTCTACATTTTAAGATTAAACAAAGAAACTGCATTAAATTTTGTACGTGGACTCTATATTTACTGAACATACTGCAGACTTTGAAAGGGCTTGTTGTCATTGCAACCATACAACCAATATTTAACAAAAGATGCACATTAACAATAAAAAATATCACTATATAATCAGTTTTTTAGGCTGCTTTCTTGGGGTGGAGTAACACCAGTAATTCACTATTTTCTAACCCTTAAGTCGTTAAAATTAAAGCGTTAAGAAAAAATTAACATTCTTTTCTATATTAATACCAGTAATTAAAGAACACTGATCTAATCATATTAAAAATACTATACAATTTTTACACTCCCAATTTAACATTTTACAAATTAAATTCAATACTTGAAAATGTATTTTTTAATTATTTTTTATGATTTCATAAGAAAATAAAAGACAGCTTTTTGAATACACATACATACTCTAATTTTTCTAGCACTCTAAGTGAGCATGTTACTACTATTATTACTGCAAATTATTATATTTATTATATGAATATGTATATGAAATACTATAATATGATACATATAATTCGTAAATTTATTTGTTATTTTTAATTTATTAGGTTAACTATAAAAATGTATGTTTAAACAATGGCAAGTTATGTAGTAATATTATGAAAACGTTACAAATATAAATATTTTTTAAGTAATATTAAATAATTATTCAATGTAAAATACTGTTGTTACATATAAAAAAATCTTAAAAATGGATTTATATTTCATGTAATTTAAAATTAAATTTAAGGAATTAATTTAATACAGAAAAAGTAACGTGTCGTTATCTAACAACAATAATATACACTTTCTTGATCTTAAGGACGTTCATGTTGCCTTAACTAATACTTATTTATACATATTTCAATTCCAGAATCAATACAAAAAAACATATTTTATTTTTCTAATTTTTAACCATAAAATTACACATCATTTTAAAGTACGCATTTTCCTTTTAGTCCTTTTTTCAAGAATAACTTTAAAACATATCTTATATCTATATATCTTTAAAAAGACTATTGCTTATATAAAAATACCTGAAAGATTATTTTGAAATAGCTTAATGGTAAAATTGATATAATGTATTTAATAAGCAGCTTTTTATATATAAAGTCATCGTTTCCAATTCACGTCAGTTGTAAAGTACTAGTTGCTCAAAGGATAAGGTATACATATATTTTTACATTTGTGACTATACATTATGTAAATATTACAAGAAAATTTATTTTTAGTTATCAGTAACATTTAATTATGAAGGGAACAATTTTTATATTTTGCTTAGTATTGTCTCTTTTTATTTGCGTAAAATCTACTGAACATCCTAATAATGGAGATGGAAATATTGATGCGACTTATACCACAAAATATGATAATGTTGATATAAATGAAATATTGACCAACGATCGCTTAATGATAAACTACTTGAATTGTCTTTTGGACAGAGGAAGATGTACACAAGATGCTGAGGAACTTAAAGGTATTATTAAATTAATAAATTTAAATAATTTATTATTAATCATATAATATTTTATTTAGAAACGTTACCAGACGCCATTGAGAACGATTGCAGTAGGTGTAACGAAATACAGAGAGAAAAATCTATAAAATTTATATGTTATCTAATACGTAACAGAGAAGATTGGTGGAAAGAGTTGGAAAAGAAGTAAGTTGGAAAATATTAATTTTAAATAAAATAAACAAAGGTTTAATACTTTGATGATTTAAGTAATTGCTTCTATAAAATTTGCAGATATGACCCTAAAGGATCATATAAAGTAAATGTGAATTGTCCTTGCGAAGATGAAGAATGTGAAAAAAGAAACAACCCAAACTAGTTATAATAATGATTACATTAAGGGACATCTATGGGTGAAACGGATATTTATTATATTATATAAAAATATATAATTTTAATCAATAGAAATAAACAATAGCAGAAGCATTATTATATATTTTTATTTATTATTCATTAGACACTTATATAATTTAATTTAACCTTAATTTTCTAATTAACGATACAAGAAATACTAATTTAATTATTTCATCTGAAAAAATATTGCTTTGTATGAACCTTTGTTTTAATATTATTTTTTGTATAGGAAATGATACATATTTAAAATTATAATTTGATTTATCATACTGCAAGTAAAATTCGTTAGAAATACATTTTTTTTGATTAGGAAAAAATTAACCCGGAAATACTTCGAAATTTGCGGTTTTTATTATGTGTATCATATAGCTCTCTATTTTAATTCAAATTTTGTAACAGTAATCTATGAATTTCATATTCTATAATACATATGTGAATTATTTTAGAAATATATGTGGTATAGATTGAGTACTAAAATGAATACTATATTGTACTTTAATTGCATTTTTCCTATAAGTTTAAATATGTTATAACAAACTATGTAGGCAATTCAAAAAGTATGCTAACATTTATTAGATATATTATTGATTTTAACATGAATTTTAGTTAGAAATTACAGAAAGCAAAATATTTTCCCCATATCTTATATGCTTATTTTTATTATTTTTTATTACAAATCTGACTATCTTGAAAGATTTCTTCAATAAGTTATGATGGCCATTATACAAACAATAATTATAAAATTAAATATTAAAAAAAACAGTCGTGGTGCACATGTAAAATATAATATAAAATCGAATAAAATATATATATATATATATACATACATGAAAATTTTATATTTGCAAAAATCTAAATATCTTATAATAGTTTTTTTACTTTATGGATAGCTTTATAGCAATATTTACAATAATACAATGCTTGCTATTGAAACTTTACTATTTCGAAAATCGTAGATATTTACATAAGTATATAATAAAGTAACTAAACTAGTTTTTAAAGTCTTTTTTTCAGAGTAACCAGAGCCTATAATTTAAATAAAAAAAACATGACAATTAAATATCATTAATTAGAATTGAAGGAATTTTTTGAGCATTTTGCCTAAAGTTTCACATGCACACTGTTAATCACACACAATTTTGATTTCGAAACTAATTAGTTGTTTTCCGTGAATTCGGAGCGAACGGTTAAGAAATCGCCAAATAATCACATACACAAATATCTACCTATCGTTTTATCGAACGAAACTAATCGCATAATGGGGCGATTTTCCACACTTACACCGATATTTTTGACTTGGCTACCTTTACAAGGTTAGCGGCCGACAGTTACCCAACCGCACGCAAGATCACGTCCGACGGATTCGAATCTTGTAAATATAAATTGGATGTCGCGGCTGTTGCAATTATTAGTATCACTTCAACTGTCATCTGAGTTAAAACTATCTGCACCACACTCGTTTGACATGTCGCATTATAAGTTGCTGCTGTTGATTGTCGCGTGTTTCACTGTGGTATGGATAGAAGCGATGGAAATTATGGAGGCGGAGAAGGATAAATCTTTGGACGGGTTTGAGAAAGCTCACGCCTGGGAGGAGGAGAGAGCTTTTAACAAGAAGGAGATCATGTGCATACTGTATGATAAGCACTGTAACAAGAGATTATCGGAAGTCAAAGGTATGCGCTTAACAAGGGTTTCTTTTATGTGTATTTTTTCAGAAAACATACGTTCTTAAATGGCAAAATATTCCTAAAATAATATTTTAACATTTTTTACATATACATATATATAATTATAAAGATACTTTGATTTGTGGTATTTTTATATATAAAACTTTAACTACATAAACTGCCAACTTTTCCTTTAACGGTAATATTTTCCGATCCAAGTAGTCTTTTTCCTGTATTTCATAATTATGTGATTCATATTAGATTTGCTAAGTTATGTCAAAAATGGGTTCAAATTTGTACCACAATTTTGTAACAAATTGATTTTTAATGAGTACTTGTTGTTTATAAATATGTTATTTACACTTCAAAATCATTTACAGTTTAATTTCTATGAACAACTGAGATATAAATTTAGTATAAATGTATATATGATTTATTTTGAGCTCTGGATTATATTTATATAGTTATAATTATGTAACTTGATATTTTCATTATAAAATCCGTACAAAAAGTAATTTTTAGTACTGTGTATTTTTTTGATGTAGTCGATTTTATCGTTTTAATTACATTACTTAACTCGGATTACAAAATACGTAATTAGGCAATTTGTTTTACTCTTATTTTCTTTTACTTTAAAACAATTATTTTTAGAAAAAGAACACAGTATCATTTACTTGAATCTTAATTTTTACACAAATATTTTAATAATAGAATATAGTCTTTAAGATATAATTTAAAATTGCTTTTAATTATGAACATGGTCTTTAAAATTTATCTTGGAAAATAGTTAAGTGCAGTTAAAACATATTTTTTTTATATTATTGTGTTAATCTTTATACATACCTTAACATTCTTAAACATTATTTTTATATATATTTTAATATTTAAATTAATTAAAAATCGCATTATGCTGTTTATCTGATTCATATTTTCATTCATCTTACTATAAACAATTTAGATGAATGCTGTAAATTTTTTTTAGAGAATAATATAAAAAAGAATCTAAAATAAACATTTTATATACATATATATTTATTTTTGAAGAAAGTCTTGAATCATTGGTAAAATTTAGAACATATTATGATTGTAAACATTTATTTAGATAAATTTTAATGATTATTTAAAGATCATTTTAAAAATTTTCATACAATTTTAATATTTTACTTATGTATCAAATATCTGGAATATAATATAAAACAATGTTAAAAATATAATATTTTGTTATCATTATAGATCTACATATCATAAAAACGACATACCACGATTTTTAATTAATCGCAATGATATTCATATATTTATTTAGGTGAAAGCTTGTAAGACCAACTTCAATAAATTTGATTTAAAATATAATAATAATATTGTAATTTTAACAACTAAGATCACTCTTACTTACTTATTGTATATTTCAAAGTGAATATCAATAACACATAAAATAAATTAATAATGATGCGAATTTCTACTATAAAATGAGATACATTGGATTTGATCTAATACGAAGATTTGTGTATTGTACTTCTGTTAATGATATGCATTGCTAAAAAAAGAAAAAACAATACACACAATGCATTTTACTAAATATTTAAGCATAATCTGGTTTTAGATACTCTTCCTGATACTTCTATATTGAGTCTCACTTATATTATATATATTATTTTATTTACATATATTTATTTTTCACATTATTTTTTATTAAAAATAAAATATAAATATTTATATATAAAATAGATGCTGATAGAAATTTGATCATTAGGTTCTTCTTTTTTAGAAATCGTCGATTATGCATTAGAAATTTTTGAAGAATTCATCGCATTTCTAGTTGTGTGTTTAACATTTCAACAAAGTAATACAAATAAATTATAATATAAATTTTATAACTAAATTTAATCAAATATGATTCCTAGTATATACACATTGATTTTAAATATTAATTACGCATTTTAAAAGTTAAAATTAAATTATTGTTATGAGGATGGCTGCAGAAAATGCTCAGAATTTATTTTATTTATTATTATAATTTTTAATTATAAATCTAATATTTTGGAAATCGTAAATTGTGTGAAGAATTTATTATATTAAATACAATGTATTAAAAATAATTTATAATAATAATTTTATAAGTAAAAATAATATAATATGGTGCATAATAGTTAATAAATTATTATTATTAAAACTAGCTGCGGTACCTCACGATAGTGAGGGATCGACACTTCTGACAGCTAGTTATTACTTGTTACAAAACTGGTAAGTTTTGCTTAATTGCTACAAAAATAGTAAGCATTTCTTTTATAAAACTATGTTTTGGTTATTGCGTTGATCTAAATATATTGCGTAATTTCTGTATTGTGTTTTTATTTTTTTATAATGGTTTATTACAAAAAATTAAAAATACAATTGAACACTAGTTCAAGTTGTTGGTTTATAAGATTAAAAAGATAAAATAAGAAAAATAGTAATAACAATATACGGTAAATGAGAGGACAATATACAATTTTATTTTTACAAATTATTAGGCTTGAAACTATTCATAACTAGGGACCTCAAGCTATTGGTAATTAAATATATGCCTCTCAAGTAATATGTGTTTGGGTATTTTATATTTTTTACTTAAATTTAAGTTTTATCTTGTCATAGTCTCTGATTCTAGAAATTATTGGTTTAATATTGTTTCGCTTAATATTTTTATAGTATTTTTTGCTATGATTTTTTAATTTTATGATATTAAAATCTTATTTTAAGATTAGAATAAATTCTTTTTTTTTATATATTATCCTTATCGCTTTGTTTTGTGTACCTAAGTATATATATATATATATATATATATATATATATATATATATATATATATATATATATATATATATATATATATATATATATATATATATATATATATATATATATATATATATATATATATATATATAATTTAATCAATCATGAAGATATAATTATAAATCAGCGTTTAATTCAAGTTATGATGCAAAATTAATAATACACCTAGGAAAGCCTGTATTGGATTTCCTTTATATGACGTCTTTAAAATCGCTAATGGATCACGAGATCCATTCACGTTTTTCAATCAATTTACGTTCACGTTTACCCACTTTACGCACAGCACCGTTTATATCACAGGAGCATTGTGTACAATGTAATGATATCGTGACAAGAACGTGTTTCGATTAATTATTTTGCTTCAAATTGTCATCGCAATTTACTGTCGAGCAGGTCCTTGAGTCTTCAGGGTGTATTGTCACATGCATACTAACGTGCTCATTATCATTACTCACAGCGTCTCACGTGTTTCAGGAACTATGTTGAAGGCTTTCAAAAACGGGTGCTCTGACTGTGGCCCCGAGGATAAGGAAGCCGCGGGGAGGGCCATGGCCATCCTGCTGCACAAACAACCCTTGGTCTGGAAGAGGTTCTCCAGGGACCAGGATGAATCTGACTCAATCTATGGGAAGCGGGCGTGAAGCAGAATATACTTGTGATTATATTTGATTTAAGTTTTGAAAGAGTTATAATATATTAATATAATAAGGACAGAAGTGACATCTAAAATCAATATAAAATATGACCTTTGTATATGACTTCATTACTATACGAAAATATCTAGACAAAAACATATTCATATAAATATTATATATACATTTAAGTAGACTTTTATATAATTATAAATAAAATGAACGAAAAAGTGTTTGGGTGCTGCAATTCTGCAGTCCTTTGAATGAATAACTACCAGATCTAAATTCAATAGTTGTTTATACATTATTCTAACGATAGTATCAGAAATAGATTTTTTTTTAACAAAGTAAATAAATTATTTAAAAGTTACAAACACTACTTTTAAAAATCTGTTACAGATATCTAAATTAAAATATGTATTTACAATTACTATGTTTAAAATGTAATTAATGTAAAGCGGGTCGTAATATAAATTGTTATTTTATATCTAAATATTTAAGTTATAAATTATTTACGATAATATTGAAATGTGATGTTTATTTTTATTTTTTTTATAACATAATAAAAATTATAAATTTTAAAGAATATTTTATTTTTACATCGTGCTGTTGAATAGAAGATATCTATTTATAAATTGGAAGACGTTCTTGATTTTTACTTTGTGTATTGGTAGAAGCTACAGTTTTTAATAGTTATTCTGTATGTTATTGTTAGAAATACTGGTAAATTCCAGATTGATTTGTCATGACTTCCTTAATCCTCAAATTATACATTTTAAGTGTCTGTTTCGTTTGTTCTAGTATATATCTATTACCTTGAAAGTTTTTGGTTTAAAGTTTTATCTTTTCCCTATATTAGCTACACATATTAATTCGTATAAATAATATATAGTACCAGTAATGCGTTTGAAATCTATACAGAAAATGATTATGTTATAGTAAACCTAGTGTAAACATAAATACAAAAACACAAAATATTTTACACGGGATGTTTAATATATAACCTTTTTTTTACTTAATTATAAATATTTTTAAGCGGTAATTATGTAAATATTTTTATTGTATATTGTTATAATATATGTATTTTCTTAATGTGCTATTTACATTCCACGTATATATTTTTTTATTCACGTATAATATATTACAGAAGGGCATGTATGTACGTATTTAATATTGACCCATTAGGACCAATAATACGTGTATGGAATATAAATTACACTTCGATTGGTTAATAATAAATATATATGAATTTTATAGTTCATTGTTATTATCATATAATTGTTAAGGCAGTGATATTGCTGTAATTGAGATATCATATTGAATTTGTTGACCATATTAAGATACTTGTTGTTGATGCATTAAACGTATAAAATTAAATTGCACCAATTATAATCTGAATGGTTATAATAATCGTTATGATGAATTTATTTTTCTACACTACGCAACATGATTCTTTATTATAAATAATAATGAAATATTGTCTTAATAAATTCACTCATTGAGTATATTAAATGTCTTTCATTTAACCCTTTGATTACTGAGCTATTATTTTGCATACATATCCTGAGAATGAGTTAATTTTTATAAACATTTTTCTAAATAATTTTTTATGTTCTGTTGTGTTTTTATAATTTAAACAAACTCTGTGGTTCTCAATATTTTATCCTTTGACAATAAATTAAATCACATTTAATATTTTGGGAAAAAAATAATGTATCATAGATTGAATTTATTTACTGAAATTTTTATAGTATGTATTGAAAAAAATTATAATAATAATATTAAATTGCTTCCTAATGTTGTTCTGATGTTTCCTACTGCTAAAAACACTCGTTGTGCTCCACCGAAGTGCTTTAAAAAAAGTGTCAAACGTTTCTGCTATTTTTTAATTATCCAAATGTCTTACATATTTTAATTATTTAAACAAACTTTTTTAAATTTTTTCTAAAAATATATGTTTATTGATAAATCTATGAAGTATTTATAAAAAAATAAGTAATAATATTTTATTTTAAATTAAAAGCATGGGACTTAAAATATGGCGTCACGGCGTATTGAGTGCAGGCGTACATGTCCATACGAATCAAAGGGTTGATAGATACATTGTAAATAAAATTTTCTTCAATATTATTTATTTATATTTCACTAATTTTTATAATATAATTTTTTTTCATAGTTTGATTAAAATTAGCAAACCATTTTCAATTAATAAATTTAAATAGAAGTAAGTCAAACAGATGTCGCAAATTAAAAAAATGTATATTTTTAATAATGGTAATATATTATTTTAAAATCAAAGACTCAAACCATATTTAACTTAATTGGTGCTATTTAACATATAATTATATTGAGACAAACGTGCATTAAAATAAATATTTCGTGCATTTAAGTAACGTAAATCTAAATTGGAAAAGGATTCGTTGCATAGAGTTATGCATAACACTGTTCTAACCAATGCTTGCTCTCACCTAATCTGTCCAACAAAAATGCACAAACAATTTGTTTTATGGAAGTTATTTTATATATTTTTTAGTATTAATTGCTAGTGCCCTATTGTACGTCGTTTTTTTGGGAAGGTCGCTTCGTTTCTTTGCAAATAATTATATGATCCTTTTAACGTGAATTGTACAACTAATTGCAATGCAACGATTATGTATAGTCCCGACATTTTGACAAAAAATAAATATTGAACACTTTTTATGATTTATTTTATCAATGGTAGATCTTTTTACATCAAAAGTAGAACAATATAGTAACAATTAATTTCATATTTTGTATATCCATATATTTTCAAATTAAATTTTAAGGAAAACAAGCTCACATGATTTATGCGTTTATCTATAGATATATTAGCGTACGAATCTAAGTAATTTAGTAAAATATAGAGAAGCATATTTAAAATATCATAACATAATATTGTTTGTATAATAGTTTGGTGGACGCATGTTGCTGCCAGGACTTAAAAACGTTCTTGGAGAACCAGCCACCTAATCAAAGAGCTTGCCAAATACAAAGATGTTTTCGGCGATAGATATAAAGAGCTGAAAAAAATGTGGGATGCTGCTCATCTATTTTAAGTTTGCTTGTGTTTAATCCTTGACTCTCAACTAACTTGGAAATCCACTTAAAATATAATAAGTGTAAATTTAAATTTGCTCGTTCTTGACTGTAAGCAATATTAAAGAAAAAATGTTTAAAAAGTCAACTCTTATACAAATCGATCATTTGACTAGTAATTCCATATGCTTCTTCCGTGTAAGGGTTACATACTTAATCCGATAAAATATGTAAAAACGCTATTAATACATAAAATATATTATTATGAAAGGCGGCAAATGCTCCATGGTTTGTCCGCAATTCGATTATACATGGTGACTTAAAAATATGCACTTTAAAAGAATACTTGAATCAATTAAATATAAATTTATATTAATATAACTAGTAAATTTAAATCAACAAAAACAATAATAGATAACTAATTATTGAATATTCATGTTTATTATATTTTTTTATTTAGGTTTTATTCCAAGGAACTGGTTCATCAAATAACAGTCACTGAATCGTTACGAGTTCCAACAAAAACTACAGCATCATAACTACTACTAAATGCAAACTCTGCACAAAAAAATTAAAAAAATACTTATTTGAAAAAATTCCATTTCTGTAATGATTTAAAAAACATATTAAGCGTTTCTAAGTATGTGACTAGCCACTATAAAACATTAAATAATAAGTAATTCAATATCTACATAGGTTTCATATACCACATCCTTCACTACAGATATTAAGTTCAATGCTATTAAATTCTCCATATAATAATAATGACATGGACCGTTTCTCATACTTAGATTATTTATCAATTTTCGTCATCTGTGTATATTATTTATATATTATAATATTATACAATATAAAAATTCACACTGTGTGTCATGAGGGTCATTAATAATGCATCACACGTTTGTGTAGTATATACAAACGTTTTTAACAATGACCCAGGAAAATCAGCTATCGTATTAGATAAGCGACAAAAATGGCTTGTTTATGTACTTAAAACTATAATTTAATTGTATAATAATCACTTACACAAGCTATTTGATTCTATAATCATAGCATCAAGTATTTAATCAATTATTTCCAGTATTTGAGCTTTCACGTGATTGATTTTACGATTAACTTCCTGTGCGTATAACTTCCTGAAACTAATACTCTTACGACATTAATATATTTTGTAAAAAAAGAGCGATAGTGATATAAAAACAAAGTACTATCTACAATTAAAAGTAAGGTTAAGTAACGACGCAGTTAATAAAAGTTTGAGTAATACGATCATGCAATCTGTTTACAATGAATGAACTCAGTGTGCATGCCCGAGCGTATACGACTTAAAAAATATGCTAAACTACGTAGAACTTATTTAGTATATTAATTATTTTAGTACTTTTTTATTAATATATAATATAATACAATTTTATGTTCATATTAAGGGCAGAATAGCTTAGTTTTATATTTTATCTGTCATCTTTTTAGTGTAAATGATGTGGTTAATTCACGAATTGATAACATACACATACATACATAAGTATACATAATCGTTTTGACTTTAATGGTTATTCTATATATTACAATATAATATAAATATTTTTATTATCTCGATACATATAGTATTCTTAAAGAACTAGAATAACATATAAAAACTATAGAAATAAACACATACTTTTTAATAATATATGATATAAGTCTGGTAGAGTAAATTTTAATTTAAACATACATTTTGTTAAGAATTGTAGTACTGATAAATCGTGCTATTATTTCTAATGTTTTTAAGTTTATGTTTTGCCAATTTAACGCAGTTTTTTTTAATCTATTCCGTATTATTTTTCTACCTAGAAGCCAACCGAAGAAGTATTGAAATAATTTGAGTAATTAATATTTACATAACTTAAAAACAGTATCTTTTAAACTTAAACTACTTCTAAATATACTTCTTGTTTTCAATGAGATGAAATATTTGTTCTGACACGCAAATCACCGCTAGATTTACTATTGTATTTTTTCCTCAAAAAAATATGTATTCTTTGACTATGTTGCTGAATGTTCGATTATATTAAGAAGTTGCAAAATCATCTAGGTCATCTGTGCTTTACTGATCATTTATTTATTTATTATTATATTGTTATTATTGCAAAAATGTCAAAGTCACGATGCAACAACGCTCAGACACGCACTTGTTAACAAAAAGGAATAATGATCAATCACGCCATTCTCACGGAGAAAATAGGCCAATACTAGTACTAGTATTAATGATAAATTAACAGACCATTAACGCGTGCGAACGTTGCACAATGCACATTTTATATGGTTTTTATCTATGCTTGATTTGATTAGGCTGCAACTTTACGGTATGGCAATAAAGAATAAATATCTCATAGGAAACGATGCATTCAATGAATAATGCATTATATTGGTATTGATATTTCACACTTCAACCAGTGTTATAAAAACAAAAAATAAATCTGCATCTCTAATTTATATTTAATCTATTTGCTCGGCGACTTTTGGCTGCGAGCTCTAGAATGCTCTAAAAATTCGCGATCGCGTCCCTTATTCTTGTCCAATACGTCAGCGCTTAAAAACGCTCCTCTTCCTCACAAGCCAACTACTCAATGATTTTGCCAAACATGTGTGCACAATAATTATTTTTTAATTAAAAAAAAATGTTTAATTGTATAATGACTATTATAACGCATTGGGAAACCTTTCAAGAATTGTAAAAAAAATATGTTATTGATTAAAAATGTTAGATTGAATGTAAAATATAAAATAAAATTAAATAAAATCAAACTAGTTTACCCTATTAAAAATTCCAATCAAAACAAATTCCTTATTCGAAATGTTTATTGATGCGGTGTTAATGTGTCTCCTCTTAAAATGATAATTGTTATTCTAATAAATTTGCACAACTAATGAGGTCACTAGTTATAAGACACAGATGGTTGCAATAGCTTTCAAATCCTGTTTCAAATTTATTTATGGTAATATGTAAATAAATCGTGAGATTGGATGGAATTACATTGTAGTTTATGTACATGTTTTATTGTTTAATTAATTAAGAATTAACCTAATGGAAGATCAAAAACTTTTAGAAAAAAAGTTTTAGAATTTTCATTAGGTCAAGTTGTGTATGGTTAATTCGTTAAAATTAAGTTTAGGACGTTCGTAATTGGCAAATTGAGTTTCATAGACATTTAGAGCGGCATATAATTTATTTAAATAATATGTTTGCTAATATACATATGTATCTACCGGTAAAAATGTATTCGGATATAATAGCTTCACTGTATGTATAATAAATGCCCTCAAATAATTACAAAACATGATAAGAATATTTAAGATTACATTTTGAGCGCTTTTCATAAAATATGTTTCGCTACTTGTTTAAAAAAATATATATATATTGTAATCTTTTTACTTGGTGGGTGGTTCGTGCCATAGCGTCTATCGAGTTAAACTTTTGGCGGCTTAAGGTGACTGCTCGACTGAAGCAAATCTGACGATCAAAATGAAAGTGGAAATATGTGTCATCTGTGTCTGAATACGAGTTTAGAGCCGAAGTCTCCAGACTAAAAACTCCAGTTTAATTCCAGGTCAGAAGTGAAGTAGTGAGTAGAAGTTCAAGTGATTTTTTATGGCAGTGTTCCAGCTTTTATATTATATGATAAGATCAACAACCTTATTTGACTCCTTGAACTATTATGGGTAATTCGGGGTGAATTTATAAACCCCGTTTTTATCTTTTTATAGCAAATTAGAAAATTATAGCTGTTTCGTAAGTGTAGTGAATCCTGAGATTTGAAAATTTATTGATGAAATGAAGGGCTCTCTGGACCCTTTTTGATCGTATAATAACGGTCGATTATATTAACCTCCTCATACCTCAAATTTTATTTTTCGTGTAAAAAATGTTTTTGTAAAATTATTTTATTAAGTACATTAAAGAGGAATGAAAAATATTTTTTTCTGTTAATTTTTTTATTTAGTACAATAAAGGGGCACGAAAAATATTTTTTTGTATTTTGAAATGGTATTCTGTATTTTTCAAATAATATGGTGGACAATATGATTTACAAAAAGATCTTAGTAAAAATGTATCGAAAATGGCTTATATTAATTCATTGTATATTACAATGTTCACTGGGTCTGAGGTGGTTAAAATTGATGCACATTATTTTGTTATTTAACTTCTTCTGTTAAAAATAGTTAAGGTTTAATTGCACGGTGCATTAATTGCACTGATATAGAAATACATTACTGATCCTTTGTCCTTAATATTTTTTTTATCCAGCCGTTAAAATGCCTTTTTACCGACAACAAAAAATCCATTAATTTTTATGCAACTTTTGTTCAAGTTAATTGCATATGATGATTTTGGGTTGTTTTAACTTGTCTAAATTTATTTACATAGTTTGAGAAGCATCAGAGAAATAATATATTTAAATAAATACAATTATATAGATACACATATTTAGTGTCAAAATTCCAACTAAAAGCTATAACTATTTAATAAAAAAAACATTTTTGCAACAACAAACAAACAGCAAAAATAAAAAATAATAATATCACATATGCATTTAAATTAAATGTATTATAAAGATACATCTATTGAAAGAATCTATAATTAACAATTTATAGAACACAAAATAAATAAAATTCAATTGATCTATATCACAAGAAATTAAGTAAATTACTACAATATTTTTACACATATGTGCATATTTTATTTATTTTATTTATAAGCTTATCAATTCACTCACATAAATTTAACTGAACGCAATATTATTTTATTTTTGCATATAGGTGGTTTTACACATGTTTAATTTATTATTGTATTTAGTGTAGTATTCATAATTAATCATTTCTATGATATTCTGATATTAATCCTTAAATAACGAGTAATTATAATTAATATGAAGTGGGTTATTATTAATAATCACTTCAGACACTTTTTTTGAAAATGTCGAAATAGGTAAATGTTGAAATAAAATCCCTTAACCCGAAAAGTGAAAATAACTACCCTTGGTGAAGATCGAGTGATACTGTGAATGTTTTACGTGATATGTTTAAATCTGCCATTCAATTTACCAGTGAGTATTTGCAAAAAAATGCAGTTGTATACCTGCCAAAAAACCGTTATTGACTGGAGAAATTTGCTTATCATGCATAAAATGTACTAGTTGACACAAATGCTGGTTTGTTTAGGGTTATGAAAAAGTGACATTTTTACATATATATATAAATGAAGTTATGACACTTATTCTAAAGTAAAATTAATTTATTCGGGTCAGATACGATGCACTACGATCATCGTTAAGGTAGCGAAAATTGTATTCAGGAAACTGTGTGAAATGACCTGGGTTTGCTTCTTATATTCCGGTATGGAAGGTATCCACTTCATCAACGAAACAGTGGAGTCGATCGATTATAAAATTGTCCTAAATTTATTTTTTATCTCTTTGTTGGAAAAGCAAGTTAGCTCAAATTTGCACTGTAACATGGATTTTTCTGCATCTTTTCATCATGCGAAAATAGTCAGTAATGTTTTTTTTATCAATATAATATTTTTTCAAATATTTTAATCTGTAATACTTTAATAAACATTTCAAGGGTTTGGCGAAAAATATTGCATTTCTTTAGTAATGTATGAAATATGATAGTATTAATTTTGGAGTCCCGAAACCTTAAAAATTGGATCAATGACCGGAATAGAGTATAAAGTAACCTCGTTCAAATTAGAGTAAAAGATAATAATTTTTTTTTCATTTATGCTATCTTTAAAAACATAAATTATTCGCTAGATAAAATTTATATTTGACAAACATTTGCGGCTTAAATGTAACCCTTTTAGGGATGGAAATGCTAAATATATATTTTTTTTAATATTACAAATCTGATGATCGTGACTTTACAGGTTTTCCCTATGTCATTATATTATATAAACAATAATCATACAATAATTAAAAAAATGATAATAAAAAACAGTTACGATGCACACTTAAAATAGATTAGCACCACCCCACATTTTTTTAGTTCCTCATACCTATCGCCGAAAATATGTTTCATGTTTTACAAGCTCGTTAAGAAGCTGGATGGTTCGTGCGAGTCTTCTCAAGCGCTTACGACCTGGTGATAATGGGCAAGAATAGGGACGCGATCGCGACCCTCTAGGGCACTCTAAATCTATTCAATTTTTTATGATATATAAATTACAGAAAATATTAAATCTTGTATTATATAACCACAATATTGATTATTTTTCATGATGATTTAAATAACTTGTTATATAAATTAAAATAGTTCATTATTTACGATGACCTGAAAAAGATAATATTTTGGTATTTATTTATTGTATTTAAAAATATTTCCCAGTTTTATAGGAAAGCAAGTATAAGTATATTCATATATTGTATAATCATAAATAATATTATTTTTATGATTCATGTTTTAAAATCGCTAGGAAAAAATCTTGAAAATTTCAACAAAGTGAGAGTTTATTTCACGTGAAAGTAAAAGTGGTACTTGAATATTTTATTTTAAGAATCTCACAAGATCAATATTACATAAATTTATATTAAG
Organism: Plectrocnemia conspersa; assembly: GCF_051122295.1. Classification (NCBI taxonomy): domain Eukaryota; kingdom Metazoa; phylum Arthropoda; class Insecta; order Trichoptera; family Polycentropodidae; genus Plectrocnemia; species Plectrocnemia conspersa. Next base: position 15,713,622 of record NW_028277172.1, read on the forward strand.
TTATCGGTGTTAATAAATATCAAGTCATTTGTGATTTATAATTTTTTTACTTTATTAATAAAATTTGTATTTTATTGAAGGTTATTAATATACACATTTAAGTAATTAATAATTTTAAGTATTTTCAGATTTGTTTTTATTACTTAATTAAACTTTTTAGAAATATCATTATTTATGAATAAATAATTCCAAAGTCCCTCAAATATTTTAGACAAATTTTTTTATATTATTTTGAACAAAATATACGTATGTACTCCACTTATGACTTTTTTTTATATTTACTTTCAATTACTTTCGATATCGATTATTATTATATAAAGTAAATAGTTGCTTAATAAAATATATATATATATGAATTACTATGATACTAAATACACATGCCGTTCGTTAAACTTGTAGTATTACGGTTAAAATGCCAATGCAGTGACAATGAATGCCAGTTGCGGAGCGACTGCCACCATAGTTGGCCGCGTGTGTAGGAAACATTGACTAAAAATCGATCAATAAACAATAACAAGTATAAACAATAACATATATTTATGACGCAAAAAATAATAATAACGTATTATTTATTATCACAACATTGCGAAACGCCTAATGAGTGTTTATATATTTCAAAAATTGTTTATTAGAGCTTGAAAATAATATAAACATATAACTTTAAACTTTCTATAAAATTATTAGTTAGATCAATTTACGCTTATTTAATAATTGATTTTAAAATCCCTGTGCTTCCTTATAATAAAATTTAGAATATTTTACACTAAGATATATTATACATTATATTGTGTCACATAAGGCTTTGCTCTGATAAGCAAAGTTTTTATAAAACACATTTTTACACCTTTGTATACATATAGTGTCGAGAGTGAAAGTGGTGTTGCCGAAAGTGATGCTGTGATAATTCGTCAACATCCGTGAAGTGTATTCGAATAAGTGTGCTTTTTAACATAAAGGGATTTCTCCTTTTGTATATGTTCTGGTATTTATGTTCACATAACTGTGTATGCATAAGTATTATATTACACATGTTTGTACAGTAGAAATCGGTTAAATCTAAAACGGATACATTTCTATGGTTGAATGATATTTTATATACAGTATAAATATTAGTCTTTTAGATGATAAAATTCGATCGATGAATTATATATATTGTATATAATAAGTGAAAATTGAAAAAGAAAAAGCCAATATAATTTTGCACAAAATATTTTTCTTGTGATATGATATTTAATTTTCATTACCTGTTATATATTTTTTATAGTTATATATATTGAGTACACTTGTTGCTTGCTATTGAGTTCAAATAACTATGTATGTTACCCCTTGATGGTGATAATATACAGTTACGTGAGATTAATTAGCTTTTTGCAATCTGATCAACCGTTAATTTACATTACTTTGTACATCTTTGAGCAGTCCTAAAACTGATTATATAGGAATTTAAAATAGTAAAAAAGTTAGGCCAATTTGAAATATCACTGAGTCTATCAATTCAACATATTATAACACACATATAAGGCCATAAAATAAAATGCTTTGTTGAGTTCACGAACGTTCAAAATCAGGGACATTGATTTTATAGAGCAGCTTTCAAACACTATATTTTTGTATCTCAAGCGACTTTCTCATGTTCGGTGAAACTACTGCTTAAGAAGTAACATACAAGTTTATCTATAACGTTCAACGATAATTAGAGACAATTAAATAACATCGATCTAGTACAGTTATAAACTTGAAATAATTATATTGCAAAATCAAATCCATGAGATGACCCACTATAACCATTGCACTTAAACTAGAAACAGCTACAGGTGCTTATAACAGCGACTCGCTTCCATCATTAGACATTATGCCTTTTCCGTTCCTCTTTAATTCACACAGGTGACCTTCCTGTCATTTCTAACGACATGTGCCAAGTCTTATTTCCGCAATTTCATCACAACATATCATTAATAGTTTTATGACACACTGAAAATAATTAATTTGCTGACCTAATACATTTCTATAGCGTGCAACTAAAGGCTTACTTTCAAATTGAAAAAATGAAGACCTTCGTGAATTATTGAAGATTAAGTAATCAATTTTGAAAGATTTCATGATGTATTTTTTAACGATCGCAGATGATAATTATATTTTTTGGTAACTTATATATGCATTTAAAAAAAAACCGGTATAGATCAAGTTGTGCAAATGTTTACCAACATTTTTTTTTAAATATGGGTCACTAAATGTATGTTAATTAATTAAACAGGTTGTGTAAAATGTTTGTGGACCATTTAAAATTATATAGATCAATATTATTAGCTATGTAAATATTTATTTGCAGCGGATCATTATTAGTAATCGGATTGTGCAATATGTTTGGTAACCTTTTAAATAATAAAGGCCACTAAAAGTATGTTAAATAATTAAACTTTTTATATAATCATAGTTGTATTATAGTAATAGTGGGTGTACGAAGTTTACATTTAGTAAACGTTTAGTTTACTGTTTAGACATGTTAAACATGCACTAGAAAATTAGTGTTAATTGATATAAGTGTTTTAATTGCGTTCTGATTCCAAACACATTATATACATTAAAAAAACACTTATTTAATTAAATACTCAAATGTTTTCATTAGGACCATTAATTTTAATTATATAGAGAATATTATATTTATTGAAAATAAAATATAATTATATCAAGTCAAAGCATAGAATAAAAAATATATAATTGTCAAGTGGTAGCTTAGTTTGATTATGATCCTAGAATGTAACTCTAGGATCATAGTCAATTAATAACTTAACTAACAGTCAAATACCATTTATTTTTAATATCTGCAGTTTTTTTTTCTTAGATGTTGTGGATGCACTTTCAACTTCTTTCCTCAATATTATTAGGCCTGTAGAGGCAATTTTCATCGATCATCGCTAAAGATCTCTTCAACATATTGTTAGTTGTTCATTAATGTTAAACATTTGCTTACCTTCTCTAACGTTTAAGCCAGAATTTTCTTTGCATGTTTTCGGATACCTGATTTTTCTTATTGTGTAGAACAGGGTTTCCCAAACTTTTTCAGCGACGGAACACTTGGCAAATCCGAAAATTTTGGCGGAACACTTAGCTTATTTTTTAGGTTGGGTAATTCATAATAGTAATATCATTTATTTCATAAACATAAAAATTCAAATAAATAAAACTCCTAATGACTCTGATGATTTTGGGTTCTTAAATTACAATTTTTTTTATATCAGGCATAATTATTGAGCAGTTGTATTCTCAGTTTTAGGATTATTTTCTTCTTCGATGATAGATGTATCAGTAGAAGTATTTGGCCTTTCTTTTGTCAAATTTCCTGTTTTCAACCAAAGATCCATGGGTAGTTTTTGAATAATATGTAAATTCTGTAATATTTTTTTTTGTCAAAATGGAAAAAAATCTGTATTGTAAGCAACCAGGCTAAATTAATGTACAAGAAAATCGATTCATTTTTATGCACATTTTATTTAAATCATTTATATTTCCAAAAGTATACACCCAATCCTGTTTTAACGCAATAAATTACAATAGTTTCAAGCTTTTTTATCAGATTTATGAACAATTTTTACGTATTAGCAAGACTAACAATTTTTTTAATTCACTCCAAATTTTTGTGAAATATCTATTTAGACTCCGCGGAACACCTATTTTGGATCCGCGGAACACCAGTGTTCCGCGGAACATAGTTTGGGAAACCATGGTGTAGAATAAATAAATCATATTTTTTCTCGTACAACTTAATTTCATATTATTACTTAGAGAACTGTTAAATTCTAGCTTATTTTATACTTAGATTATTTTGTATATTTTCATCTCTATTTATAAAATGTCTTATATCATTCAAAAATATGGAAGTTAATCTTTCAATCAACTTTTTATATTTACAAGCCGGTTTTATCCCATAATTATTTACTTGGAGTGTCTTTCTGTAACGTTTTAAAGTTATTAATTGCTATTATTATATAGTCTCACTATTTTTTTTTACTTCAGTGTCTTTAAGTAGCCGCTCTTTATATATTTTCTATATTTGCTTACATTATTCAAACTAATTCATATAATTATGATATTAGAGAAAGTTTTCATATACTGTAAGTCTGTAGACGATTTACAGCTGTATCAATTTATTTTTGGAAATTATAAAAAGTGTTTATTATTGCTAGCAATTCTCTATGTACAATTGTGTTCCTTTTATATAGGTTAATTGAATCGTAAAAAATCTACATTACGTTGAAAATGTGCGTTACGATACATCTATAGTTAATTATAATTAATATTTGACGTTCAAATTTGGCCCCAGGCAAAGCTGGACAGTTACTATGAAATAACCTATTACACATAAATAATGCCAGTACTCAACATTGAATATTATTTTTAGATACTTAATGTAGTGTTTCAAACTTTCAATCATTATATATTGAATTTAACGTGGCAAGACCATTGACGTCCCTTTAGTTTTAGATAAAATCATAACTTAATATATGTTACTAGATGAAACACACACTAGCTGCGGTACTTCACGATAGTGAGCGACCGACAGTTATTATATATAATAATATAATATTAAATAAATATTATTTGTAAAACATGACGAACAAGAAAATATATGTTAAAAGAACTTTTGTGGTATGAACTGATAATTCTATTTTTTTACTAGTGGAGTACCGCAAGAATCTCTTTATGAACGATAAACTATTCCATACTTTATATACTTTTATGAGTATTTAAAGTTATTTAAGTTTAAACATACTTTTTTAAAGTTATATTTTTAAATATTATGTATTTATTAAAGCAGGCACAGGCTCTCTGGTTTTGCTGCTCCTTAGTGTCTAGAGGGCGTGGACGTAGCGTCGTAGTTCCCCTCTGGTGCAGGAATGTATTCTGGAGACTTAGTCTCCGTAGGCGCAGCTCTATATACTGCAGTCTCTGATCGAGTCGATAGGGAATTGCACCTTTTTAATGGAGTGCCCTGTCCTATTTGAGGTTGTTATCTCTGCGAGCGTCTTGTGTGCACCGGATCTTCATAAGAAAAGGCTCTTTTATCCGGACTACGTTGAAACAGTTAAATCACTCTTCGGAGACTGAGACTGTGACTAACGCCTGAATTGCTAGTTATATTTTTTTTGAAACAAAACTCGACGAATTGAATGAATATTTTTTTTGTCTGTGTGGCACATGTCGGCCGCCATGAGTTTATGGAAGATGTATTATTTATGAATCAGATTTATCTTTCTTACTGATCTACGATAATTTTAAGCATTTATACTAAGCAATAATTGTTTCAATTAGATAACATATCTTTGTTTGCGTCTAAACTTATTATGCAAATGATTTTATAAAATTTAATTTTACTTCTGAACTGGAATCTGTCGTAATGTAGCATTATTAATTGTTGTCCCTACATATGTATGTACATATAATATAATCACATTATATGTAAATAATGTTTTAAAATATATTTCCCTTACTGAAATACAATTTATGTAACACCTTTCATAGATAGATTTACTAAAAAAAATGATCTTGAAAAGTGAAAATTTATTACTCTATTATCAAAAATATTAACCATTGCTATAATGGATATAATCAAATTGTTAAAGATCAGATTCTTATATTCTTAACATCACAGCAAAGTCATTGAACCATCATAACTCCCCTACTTCTATTGTCATATTAATCGTTTATCATACAATTGAAGTCTGAAACATCTTTTCATATATATATATATAGATGTATGCAAAAGGATGAGATCACTATTATGGCACTACATCATAATTTAATCATCATGCACTATTGTGACACTGCTTGCCAGTAATGCTTCCACGTTGCCTAACTTCAACCATTTTTTTGGCAGTACCAATCGCAAAAACGACCTTTGCCTAAATCAAAATGTTTACTTATTTACTTTCACTCTTTTGAATCATAGGCATTCCTTATTGAGGAGAGAAAGAAAATAATTAGCACTTGCAAATGTTCAATAGACTACTGCTGATTTTCATCATTAGTACGTTTGTTTATATGGCAAAGATACTGATTAAATTTTAATTTAAAAAAAATGTATGCTTAAATATTTTCTGAGGAATAGAACCTGGTACATTGTGAAAACACTATGTATATAAGCATAATACGGTAAAACTAATGTGATTGTACCATAGTAACAACACAGACAGATAAATAACCTCGAGACTATTAGACGTTGATTATGCAAAATTCAGTTTTGCAATTGCAGAAAATTTCCTTACACTGCCAGACTGTGCGATGTTTAATAATTTATGTCCATTTACATTAATACAAGGTGGTTTATGGTCTTATTAGCAGTGATCGATTGTGGTATATATGTATAAGTAATCGTTGACATAATAATTGTATAGATTTACGTTATAGCTTATATTTGCGGAAGACTTCCGCAAATCTACGGTATCTCACAGTCAATATGATATAGTTCAATTTATATTCAAATACCTACAAGGATATTAAAAACTGGTTTGTGTCCATATCTTTAGATCAGTTTTCTTTTGAGTTTATACTACCTATCTATATAAATTGATTACACATTCGAGGCGTTTCAAGGGCTTAAAAATAGTGATTATTTTTTATTTCGATGGATCGTCACATATTGTTCACTTTTCTTAGCTTTTCTTTATCACGCAGATGAATATTTAAAGAAAAATCGGACATAGTGACATATATTTATTGTAAGCTATAAAAATATAGTGTATAATTACAAACATTGATTACTTAATAGTTGTTGATTGTGTTTACCCGATTATAACTAATGTTGCAACAGAAGATTTACAATCAATCAATAAATATGTTTAAAAATACAGTAGATATACATTCATATGTAATATTCTAGTAATAATTTAAATAGAATTTGGATAATTTAGTTAACTTTAAACTAAAATATTTTAATACAATTTTTTAATATAAAATTATAATCTCAACTTAAAATAATCAGATGTATCTAGAGTAGTACATACATATATGAAATATAAAAATAAAATCTAACCATTTTGTGCCAAATTCTGATTCTGCAGATCAAAACAATCATTACTAATAATAATATGTGATCGTAATAATAGTGTCAGTTCTTCAACACAATCAAAAGTAACATTATTGTAAAGTACGCAATGAAGGCGGCCTTAGTACCGTTTTTTTGCTTGCTAAGCATTTGGATGGGCGTCCAAGCACAAGGATCAGGATACTACAATTCCAGATACGACTATTTGGACATCGAGGCCATATTGGACAACAGAAGACTGGTGAAAAACTACGTGGACTGTCTGCTTAACGAGAAACCATGTTCGCCGGAAGGAAAAGCTCTGAAACGTAAGTACCTTCGTGATTCTAAAAGTATTATTTTAAATATTTACCGATTGCGATTATTGTACATGATTCGAAATCTATGTATTGCATATTGTTATTAATCGGCTTTCAAGGCAAACTCATTGCTTAGAAAGTCTGTGTACTAGTTCTAGGCCAGATTCCTTATACAAAACAAACTCACCAACTTCGAACTTGTTCGTGAGGCGATTAGTTTCAAAACCATCAATGGCGCTTTTCTAATGTTTGCATGAAAAGCAGCCATTAGTATTATGACCTTTCATTGACTATATATGAATTAATAAAAAATATTTAAAATTTGAAGAAAATAATTATTTTTTTATAATTTTAATAAAGAGCTATATACTTATAGGCTGACATGTAAATGTTTGACAATCTGTTCTATAAACTAATCTATAATCACTTGCTATTACTCTGATAAAAGCGAACTAAACTTTGAAGCAAAAAAAAAACATATTTTTAGTGAATATGGAATTACGCATATTATGAATGATAAAGTGATATTGGATACTCCGTGGTATGTCTCAATTTTTTTTATTCACAAAGATTTGAAAATTGTCAAGGAAAAAGTGGAAATTGCATGACGGAAAATTCGATAATACAAGATTGGACAATAAATTGATTACGGAGACATCGAATGAACGATTACAAAAAGGAAAATTATTGATTTATAATTATCCTGATCAATTGCTGAGATTTAATAAATACCACAAGTTTTGCTGAATGTCAAGATGAAAAAACAGATTGTAAAAAAAACTTTAAATGCACAACCCTACAATGAAGTTTGTGTTAAGTAGCGGTGAGAGACAAAATCATATACACCACATATAAAGCTATTGTTTACGCCAGTTTTGCTATCTACTATCAAACTTGACACTAAAAACTTCAAGGGAAATCTTTCATGTTTTATAAAATATAAAATTTATTTAGAAAACGCTAGTGAAAAGTATAGATACATATGTATAATACGTAGATTAAAATTATAAGTTAATTAAAAAAGAACAACAAAAGACAAAATTGCTATCAAAGTCCTATAAAAAGGTTATTGAACTTTAAATTCTATAGTTATTTAGTCGCCTTTATTTCAACAGTTAAAAATATATAGATTATCATTTACAAAAAATTGTATACTGATAAAAATATATTTATATCATCCCTCACACATTGATTATTTATAAAAAAAGTAAGCTTTTTCGTAATATTTTTGCTAGAAATTATATGTAACACTAGAGTCGTGGTATTTTAGGAGGAATCGGAGTCATAAAAAATCAACCCCAACTCCTTTATATAATTTTCTTTAGCGCGTTAAGTGCGCGGAAAAGTGTTTATTTTCCGCGTTAATAATCAAATCTGATTTAAGAGCAGCCATAAATTCTAATTTATTAAAAGTAAATATTTTTTTAAGATTAAATTTAGAATTAGTATTATTAAAGATTTCATTTAGTCAAACTTGCAAAATTAAACAAGCCCTATTTTAATACATCTTTTTATTTATTATAAATATTTTATTTTACTTAATGTATGTTATGTATACTTTTATATTAAATTTATTTTTCGTACTTTTTTTTAAATATATCATTATACGTCAATAAATGTGAATTTGGAAGACGTGGCCTTTTTTTGCTTAATGATTTTTTTAAATCGCTTAATTTTTTATATTATAAAAATATGCTAGCAAAAAATAATCTTATGAAAATTGTTAAAATAATTGGAGTCGGTGATAGAATTTTAAACGACTCTATAGCCCTGCTATAAAGTGATAGGTATTATAATCACAAGTAAATAATTCAGATCGACTTTCATACAAGGTCGTAAAAAATAATACTCTCACTCTAACTGTCATATTATATGTTCTAATTAGGAATTTATAAACATGTTATAAAGTTACACTTGTACATAGTTGAATCACTTTAAAGTTCAATTTCTAAAACAGTTACTTAAAAAAATATATTAATGATTCTTAGCTCGCACTTTATTAAAATTCAGCATACGTTTATGGTTGCCGGGAAAACCTCTACGCAGTCATCCATATCTTGATCTAAAAGAATTACTGCCATAAGTATAAAATTGCTATTGTTTATGTATACAAAGAATAACGACCTTGGAACGTGGCATCAATCAGTTAATCTTATTCAAATCACCATTTTAAATTAATGATGGCGACGTCTAGACCTGGACGTTAATCTACTTTCTAGTCCGGATGTTTTGGCGCCGCCTGTCAACTGAATATTCAACGGTCTTTAGATGAAAACGCATTTTTTAGACACACAAAACTCTACAAGGAATGTTGAACATTGAATGTACATATTATAATTTTCCACGCCATAAAGTTTACAAAAAATGCGTACGACGCCTATTAAAAGCAGATAAATCAGATTTAGTATAACTAGGTGCGCGAAGCATGAGAGATAAACATTTATCAGTCCGAGGTTTGTCGCCATGAACCGTTTCTTTGGTTTTATGCTCAGCAATTCTTGGGTCACAATTTCATATCAAATAAACGATCATTCTTAATGAGATACTTGCAGTTAGTGCTATTAAATTGAAATAATTATATTTCAGTCAAAATATACACCTGAACTATAATTTTTACGAGTTTGTCCTAGAATGTCATAATCTTAGTCTCATATTAAAATGTTAATCCATATTGTATAAGATCTTCCAATTGTCCTTATTCATCTTCAGATTGTTTAGATCTGGTTTTGCAATGTGGTCAAAAAATTACAAGACTTTCTTTCTACGCGTAGTATCATAGACGTTCTCTCCAATTATGACAGTTCACGTTTCAGTTCCGAATAGGAACTATAACACTAAGAAAAGTTTGGATGAGTCTTTTCTTCGTGTTTATTGTAATGCCATGATGCTTTTAACCATACCAATTCGCCTAATTATCTCCAAATCATAACTACAAATCGTTGGGATTTGATATAAAGTAAACAAACTCATTTAGTGCATATCCATACCATAAGTTTAGTCTTACTCAAGTATCAAGCTTTCTTTATTGACATAATCTACGATGTATTTCATTTCTGCATCAACAGTTACACTAAGGGTTATATCATCAGAGAATCAAAGGTTTTAATTTATTTTCTATCTATTGAGAACATGACGATGCACTCTTAAATGATAATGCATCCTTGTCTAACCTTATTTTCGACCTATAAAGATTTAAACATCTGTTTGCCATACTAGATTATAAAAAACTATGTATGTATTAGTTGCTTAGATAATTTCATTTCATTCGAAACGTTTCATAGATCTTTTACGTGACATTAGAGAAAGATTTGCGATTATATTATCGACGACGCACCCAAAAGTGTAGTTTTTTTATCGAATATGTGAAGAATCATTTTATAGAATGAGGTAAATGAAATCGTGCGATAATTGTCACATTTCAATAATAATTTTTGTGTAGTGAAAGTTTTGAGGGCATCAAATTCAAAGTCAAGAGCTTTATTTAATTTTTTATTAAGCGGTCGGAAAAGGAGAGCGCCGATCCTGATCTCGCACTTGTTTTTTGGTGTTAACTGGCATACACACAACAATGTTTTAACAACTAATTTAATACCTAATTTTAATAATATTATACATGGATATAGATTCCAACTAATATTTATGTATATTTCTTTGTTTTCTAAACCATGTTAAAAATGTTTTTAAAAATCCAATACTTTTACATTATTATAGCAATAGAATTATATATGTATTTACTTTAAATCAAGTCATTTAACGTTAAGTTGGTAAATCATTTTTTTAAATAAAATCATTAGCAAGCGAAAATGGTAAATCTCTACAATGAAATTGTAGAATTCTTTCAGTTATAACCAAATTTAGTTGTTCTATAAGAGAAGAGTGTTGAGATAAAATTTGTTAAACAGTTAATTAATGAATAACACATATGTGATCTCTATAGGTTAAAGACCAGAGACCAAATTATTATTCAAATCATCTTATTTTGATAATTTATCTTCATTATCAATATCATTGCACTCATAATATTATTTAGATATAACCCATTAATTTATTTCTTATAATAATATCTGTAATTATTTTAATTCTAAATTTAAATTATTTCAAAACAGTGGCAGTATATTAAAATTATCTCAATGGTTATTCACAAAAATGAAAATATAATTCAGTATCAAACTTATTAACAGAGATGGAAATTTTATTTTTGTCCCCCACTATAAAATTAATCAAAACACTTATTTATCTAAACAATATTATTAAAAATTACAAAAAATATGAAGTATATCTTTAATAAAGTATTTATTAAAAAAAATGTGTATCTAACTCTAAGCTGCAATCTTATATATTTTTTTGTAGAATATAAAAATGTTTTTTGTGTACTACCGATTAAGTGCCACTGACGAGTGAAAATCATCGAGATATTATTTCGACACCGAATAATATAATTGGCTTTTATCGTTCACAGAATCGTAAACCAACAAACAAATATTAAACACATCAAGATTTTGAATATTAAACATTGCATCATCGCTCTAAGTCGAAATATAGATGTGTCACCAGAAAATAAAGAACATCAGATGCCATGACGTAAATAAGAATAGTATATATATAGTCCGTAAAACGCTACAAATTAATTTGACATTTGAGAGCTCATTCACGAACCGAAAGCCTTCACAATTTGTTGGTCGGCGAGAAATTATATCTTGCCGCCCGACCCAAATCGACCCTACTTGCCGGCCGATCTGGGGGAACTGCTGTAATTCAGTCATGTACTTGAACACCAGCCCAACCAGCTGAGACCATTCCTGAAGATCCACGCTACACGTTGAACCTTTACCACTACCAATGCCTTCGCTCATTATATATTGTATAAAACGTCTTAATTGTTCGTTACAATAAATATAACGATTAAAACATAGTAAATAGTCACGCAAATCAATTTAGGGTGATTTGTTAATTATCTGCATTTATATTTGAAAATTTTTTTGAGAAAAGGTTTTAAATATTTTTAGCAACTTTCTTAATAATGTACTACGGTGTATTTCACTAAACATAACAACTTTTTTTAATGTTTTATTTAATAAAAATTTGGAAGCTTAACTAATATTATATATCTTCAATCATATTATTACAGGCATTAGCTCAATTACAACGGGGCTAACACAATCAACAACTACTAAATAAATAGTGGGACACCAAGCTGAAATCAGTCTGTTTATTAGCATCATCTATTTTATTAATTATAAAATATTATTACAGCTCACAGTTAATATGCGTGACCTAACTTGATTTTATTTTATTTATTTATAGCGATATTCATCATTAGGTTAGGAAAATCTAGGAAAACCTAATATGTTATGGTGGATTGGATTTATAATTTATATAATAATCATTAATTACGATATTCTAGACACGATTAAAATTAAAATCACTATGGATAGTAAGGGATTCTTATTCCAGGTATTTTAGGTTTTAGTCACCGACATTACCACTAGCTTAACGTATTACTAACGTATGTATTACATCAATTATTTATTATGCTAAAATCTAGATTATAATGAACAAATAATATAATTAGCATTCAAATTTCAAACATTCCTCATTTCCTATTTTCTTACTTGTTGTTGTCATTTACTTAGTAGTAGTCTTTTCAGTGCTTTTCAGAGTCCAACGTTCTATAATAAAAAATAAAAATAATTTAATAAACAAGTTATGAATAATCTGTCGATGTTTAGCACAACAGTTTTTTCGGCCGTACAACTTTGTGCAATAAATGTGTATTATGATATATTATAGATGCGTGATGTGTCGTTGAGATCCTCTGTGTCTTAGCTGGACCATATCTGACGATCAAATTAGAAACGGCTGCTTCTCTATAATCCGATGGTGTCGTCTGTAGCCATTTAGCAGAGTTGACTTTCGTGTACCTCCATGTCGAAAGCGAGCTCCAGATTATATGTGATCGGCGAAATAGGAAGAAATCAACGAACCTCCTATTTTCCGACCTTGTAATTAATCATGTGTGATTTGGGGTAAATTTTTAATATCTGTTTTAATTAGATAATATATAAATAAACATTCTAGTTGTTATGGTCAGGTTCAAACGCCTGGAATATGTGGATTCCGCTACCTGCTCTGAATAACACTATTTTCTCGATTATCATAAATGCGATTAATTTTTTTTATTTGTTGCCTAGGAGGATACTTCTATTTTTAGTAGCAATTTTATAATCAAACGACTCATATCAAACATCTACATAATTCCTTACATAAATACTACAAATTGCACATTTGTATAATAGTTCACTCTAAGGCGTTTATTTTAATGTGAATTTAATTAGAACTAGTCAATGGTCGAAAAATATTATCTTTCGGCCGTTAGCATTAATTTATATGATGTCAACGACATCAATTTAGACCAAAACTGGCTGTTCACATTGAAAAAAAAGTGCAAAATCGAAAGTGAGAGCGACGCCCATCTTTATATATGCATAAATTTGGCCATAATTGCCGTTTATATGACCATATTTTTAGTCTGTAATTGATTTTCTTTAACCAGACTGCTTTCACTATCAGTTATAAAAAAAGAGTCACTTTGCGAATTATGTATATACTCATACAAAGAATATGTTTTATAAGGTAATGTTATCTGTAAAAAATGTAGATAATTTACAATAAAAAAGTGCTTTTTTTACATACTAATTGTTTATTTTTATATTTAGATTATAACAACAATAAGAATTCATATTAAATATTAGTTTATCTGTATTTTTTCACCCAGTTCATGGTCATTAGTTTTTTACCATTCTAAAGTACTAGCGGAAATAATTGTGGTTTACTTTATTTTCTTAATAAAATTTAAGTCTTTTTTTCTTTATAAACATTTATGTACATAATTTATTTTTTATTTTAATATTTTATAATCGTTACACAAATATGTTAAATTTGGTATTTATTTAGAGTATCAGCGCAACGCTCAGAAACCAATAGTTATGAATTCTCTACTGCGTCACATTGCTGGTTCGGCTCTGACGGCTATAAAAGCGACTAATAACATTTTTTTTACATAAATAAGTTTTAAAAGTTAAACAGGTTAGGTGCGAATGAGCGGCATCGAGTGAGCGTTGGTCAGAGCAGTGAACACCCCATGAATAACTCTGCAAAAATTCTACTTAAAAGAATATAATATAAATTTGCAACAATATTTTACTTTATATAAATGTTTTCAATGTTTTGACCAACGCTCGCCCGCTACCGCTCGTTCACATATACCCAGTATAGTTTTTAAAACGTATTTATCTAGTAAAATGTTGTTGGCCGCTTTCGTATCCGTTACGACCAAGGCACCATGTGACGTAGCGGAAAGTTCATAACCATTGGTTTCTGAGCGTGGCACCGACATTCTAAACATTTAATTGTTTTAATATGTATATATGTAAATGCACATATAATACATTTAGATATTGGCCATAAGCTAATATTTTTCGACTACGATTTAAAAAAAAATAATTCGTTCAAGTGAAAAACTTTTCGCCTTGTTCTTCGAATAATAAAAATTCTCACACAATTATAAAACTTGTTTTTATTAACATTTACTTATGTTTTTATACGTGTTTAAATTACATATAATTTATTTTTTATTATTGTGTCATTATAATATAATGCCTTTATACATATCAAACAAATTCGCACACGTACACGGAGTAAATCACGATTTCCTTATTATTAGAACATAGTAAGAAGATTAAGACGATCCTTTATATTATGTTTTAATAACGAGCGCATTTTCCCTCTGGCCCTGAAGATGAATATTTACTATAATTAGAAACATCAAAAAAGTACTATAATAGAAAATAATTACGCGTTCAATGCGAATTTTTACAATACAAAATACCTTTTGCCTGAGCAATATAATAATTTGCACATACGTTACAATACAGAATGCATTTCGCATATGTAATTCAATTGACGAAGGTCAGATATAAGTGCGTTCGATGCGTTCAAATTAAGTATTTTAGTTATGTAAATTTAAATATAGATCTAAGACAATTATTGTAAATATAAGTGAAGCATATTCGGTTATGGCCAAAGAAAATGAGCCGTTTAAGTGACCTGCTACTTTACCGACTCTTTGTTTTTTCTGACGCGGCCGTTTCGAATTTGACAGGTGGATCGTGCGTTACATGTATAATCACGTGTCGTTTTAGAGCGATTACAGATGCATTATGAACTTAAAAAGAGTTTTAGTTAATATATATATTACCTATTGACATACAGCATTTTGACTTATTTGGGAAATAGGAGAAGATTGACGATTATACTCCTCCCCGTGTCTTTGACGACCAATCATGGGTTATTTATGCAGGAGCTTAAATACATATTTTATCTTCTAGCATATTATAAGTCTGTTGACAGGTGCATTGCTTCCTGGTTTGCACAAATCCAACAACAATGGAATTCTATAGGTTTTTTCACCTGCTTGAAAGATTGGATTTCGTTCTCTTTTCTGTTTATTTGCGTCTTAAATATTATTTTTGGATAGTTTTTTATGTCTTATAAAAGTTAATTACAACGTGAAAATACAAAACATTCATTCATGGGTAAGTAAAAAAAACTCTTAAAGGAACAATACTGCTCTATTGTCCCGTAAATTTCATATAGTTTGAAGAGTAACCGACAGAAATCTACAAAGTTCCTTCGTAGATGGGGTGTATTAACATATATAATTTTCTTTGTATTTGCTCATGTTTTTATTAAATTTTCATTGTTAATATTAAGAAAAAGCATAGTGCTGTGGAAAGTATCTAGCAATTAAAACTCTGGGAAAACACATAGTCAAAGGTATACGTTTGGAAATTATATATTGCATTCTACGCCATCGAGAGCTCAACGAGGAATGCAGACAAACAACTGATTATAATAATGTAATCAACAAAACGATGTATAATTTTATTATTTTATATGAAACGTACTTTTTTTTCATTACATATACAGAAATGTGCGTACTTATATTAATCATGACAATTTAACGATTGATTGTGTCATTAGAAGCGTAATAACATATTAACTATTGTAATGACGTTCATGCTTATGTTTCAGGTATTCTGCCAGAGGCTCTTAGAACTAAATGCGCGAAATGCAGTCCTAGACAAAAGCATGCAGCTTTGGCGATCCTTAGAAGACTCAAAGGAGAACATAACAACGAATGGTCGCGTTTAGCATCTAGATGGGATCCAACTGGAGACCTTACGAAGAGATTCGAAGACTTTCTCGATAAAGATGACATAAATCAGATAGGTAATATATACGATCTTATGAAATAATTAAATTGCTTAGATGCAACAAAACTCATTAGTAATGAAATCGGATGTTACACTAGCGTTTTTGGAGCTTAATTATGTGACAATTCCATTGTGTTTTCTTTTCACTCTAAATGTTAACAATCAGCCCAGAAGTTGTAAATTGAACGATTATTATGATTTCAGACAGCAAACCAGCGCAACCTCCACCAGCGCAACCTCCACCAGCTCTACCTCTAAAACCAGTAGTTGTGACTCGCTTCGGTGACGAAGAACAAGCAGCGCCGTCAGAAACGAGACCGACGATTAGATCAGTATCCAGCAGCACTTCTTCAAGGTAATGCCAATCAATAGATCATTTCAAAAATCAGACATACTCAAACAAATATGGCTAATTTCAGATCTACAACTAGAAATCCTGTTGTTCAAACCACAATCAGACCGAAACCTAGACCTAAACCAACGAATACAAAAAGACCAGAGTTCTCATATCAGAACACTCTACCTACGCCCATAAAAGTTGATCTTACTCCGATCTACGAAGGAACTATGGGTTTGATAGATCATTTCGGAAACAAAATCATAAAAACGACAGAGTTAGTTACAGATTTGCTGAAAAATACAGTGAGAGTTGTAGCAGGCGGTTGATCGTATCGTATGTAAAGCCTAAAAGTCACAAAAGTTGTACTTACCTGATTTATAATTCTTATACGCATTTAAATTATTGATTGGTTAGAAATTTAAGTTGTTGATTGTTTTCGTTTTTCTATTAAAATTAGACTGATAAAATATAAGCTTATCAATTAGAAATTTAGATTGGAAATATTGCATATGATACGAATGAAAATTATATTTTACTGTAATAATTTATAGAATAGAAACATGTATGTGATTATTTATAATTGTTCGATTGTATATATAGTGAATGTATGTGTGTAATTATTTAATCAATATCCAATAAACAAAAAATATTTAAATTTAAAATATGGTAAAAATATCATCTGAAAAATTATATTATTTAATCTTACATTTTTATATAGCATAGACTCAAACCACTTTTCCTAGATGAAAATGATTTAAAAATTAGGTTTCTTTTAATAAATATCTTATAAAATACATTTTAATAAATATTTAGTTTAACTTTAATTATGACTTTAAAATTAAATTTGATGAATATTGAAAAACTAGTAATAAAGTTAGTTACTAATATACATATATAACTATGTAGATAATATTGTGTTAATAGAATGTCTTTTTAAAATGTTTATTTTAGAAATAACAATCTATAAAGAAAGCTAATTTATTATATACTTATTACTTATTATAATGATTAAACATGGTTTATATAATTAAATACAGATAATTATTTTTATTGAAAAGTATTTGCTTTGTCGAATAATGGTACCATCAAATTGCATTGAAAAATACTCAGGAATCATCTTTTAATCATATATCAATAGGATTTTTAATAATCTAAATAAGCTTGTAAAACATTGGTATTTTTAAATAAAGAAAATCTTTATTATTATAAATTCGCCATTGCATAAGTTAAACTAACCAAAATATTTATTTTTAAATTAATATTGCTTTTGCCTACTAGGATGCTTACTGAACTATATAATATATATAAACACAATGATATGCTAATAAAAATAAAATTTATTTATTTTATTGTTATGCGTTAATTTAAGTACTAAACTTACTTAAATACACTATCATGTACATATTTTTCATAAAATCTCATTGTAATTTGTTCAATAGGCTTATATGATTAAATAAATATAATTTTAATTAATTTTATTTCATTACAAAGTTATTTGATTCGTATAAAAATTGCATGGAAAAATAGTTTGAAATTTTTTTTTATTTTGTGTGAATAGATAAAAATAAATCTGTATGGTTTTGTTATTATTTTTTTGATCATCTTAGGTAAAAAAAATATTTTGGTAATAATTTAAAAAAATAAAAAAATGCTCATTATAATGCAATATATAAAACAAATATATTATACATATATATTCTATTTAAATAATATTAAAATATTTGCTAAATATATTTAGCAATTATTTTAATATTTTTAAATATTAATAAAAATATTTAATCTATATTATAATATCTAACATACTGTATGATTTCATAAATCACAACATATTATTTTTACGCATCAGAACAGAAAAAATTATAAATAACAACTATATTTTTTAGCACAAAATATTTATTTAGTAAAATGTATTATGAATAAATTCTACTTTCCATTGATAAAATAATATAGATAGCTTGCGGTTGGTTTATATTACTTTGGTGTACTTTCCGTTTAGTTTTTAACGATTACGATACAAGTAATATATAATATCATAAATATTATTGTAAGTACATAATTTTTATAGAAAAAAGTATCTTTATAGTTGATAAAAAATTGCATACACAAAATATATTTTTTAAATAGCTTAGATGAAATACAAAAGACAATAATAATATAATAATATATTAAATATAAGGCATGTGATAAAAAAATATGGTATTTGATTCCTGAGTATAATTTATATAATATAATATAAGATAATCAGTTATGATGATATGATCGACATAAATAAGGACTTACATCTCGGAACAATATTATATTAAGCAATCAGCAAGAAGGAGCAGAATCTTGAAAGATGATTTATAATACAATAATTCCGAAGAGTTCATAATTAAAAAGTATGCTCATATATTATATGAATGTACAGAATGAACCAAAATATTTTATAAAATTATGCTTGTGGTTAATATATATTATAACTACGTAAAAATTATGCAATTTTGATTAAAATAATACATTTTGTGGTAATTCTTTAATTAAAAAAAATTGACTTGGTTTAAAATATATCCTACTCTTATGCACTCTTTGTTGATTGTTCAAAAGATAAAATATTAATTAGGTATAGTATTATTTTAAATAATTAATGGTACTTATCTATTAGTTAGTTTTTTTGTTTGAACTGTTGAAAATTAATGTTTTTAATTTTCCTCTTACCGAAAGTGATTCTTACAAGAGATTCGTATGACATTAATTCTAAAAAAGACTTACCAACCCAAACCAAAAATAATATTAAAAAATAGTTCAAATAAAAAAAGTACCATTAAATATTTAAAACAATAATTTACGTTTAATTAACTGTATATATTTATATTTAAAGTGTTGGTTTATTTATTTTAAATCTTCCATTGAGAATGATAAGTATTACAACAGGGTAAACACAATCAACAACCACAAAGTAAATTGTGAGACAAGACTAAAAATCAAAGTCCGCAAATCAGTGACATTATATTGTAAACTATACACTCTTATTACAGCCTACAATTGATCACGATATTGCTCCGTGAGATTAGAAAAATCTAGGAAAACATAATCTTTAATTATCGATCAGAGTTTTAATTACATAATATTCATTAATTCCGATCTCTTGAAAAGCACTAGGGTTCTTATATGAAACAAACCCATAGATACCAGGTTTTAGTCACCGACTTATGCCTCTTTAAGTTGTATCATAATCAGACATACATATGTTACAAAATTTCTGGCATACGTAATCTAGTGTGTGAAAACAGATACTTATGGATAACCTTCTTCTTATGAAACATATCCATGAAACAATGTTATCAATATTGTTAATATTTAAAATGATCTTAACAAGTCATAAAAAGTCTATGATATTCGCATGTAGTAAAATATAGTAAAATTACTTTTCTATGTATATTGAACCATTAAAAAATATATCAACATGTAATCTATAGCATGTATTTCATTATATAGTGTGCGTAGAATATATTACATGGTCTGAACACGGAAGTTCCTAGTTTTCATAATGATCTTTTAAAACTTTCACCCGAATCCAAAACGTGCATAATTGTCATTCGTGTAAACTAAAAATAAAAAATAATAATGTCTCATACATTTTGCGATACGGTTTCTTAGAATTTAATGTAGTGCTCGGTTTGATTGTGTAACTTTGAGGTGGTATACCTTGATGGAAAGTTCTGGGAAAATACGAGTAAATAAAATTGTGCAACCATATCATTTAATCGACATCGATAAACTACAGGTTTTGTCAAAAATATGGTATTTTCACTAATATGAATTTTGACATTTCTTTCATCTAAAACACCCAGATTTGATTTTTATAACATAATTAATAATAATAAGATAGGGAAAATCTATAAACATTATATTATTAGTTTTGAGAACTCATCATCGATTATAATAAAATAACAAAATATTTAACGATAAAAATGATTTCACCGAATCTGCAAAGTGAATAATATTTTTTCGGATTCTAAAACCGTTAGTCGTCATAATATTTTTAAGGAAAAATCATTGAGAAAAAGGCATTGACCCATTGGGTCAAGAATAATCTAGAAGTTCAATATATGTTGTCATTCAATCTTATTAATTCTCATTTATAAAAAAACTTGAAAACATGTATTTTATCTGAGGTTACACCTAGCTATTTTAAATTAGCTATAAAATCTATTTAAATATATAAATTAGTTATAATAATATATTCGATATTTTTTCGATCATACAATATATAAATATAAATGAATATATTTTAATCCAAAAGTTTATTATAATAAAATAAATTTAAAATGTTCTTCACAATGTAGTATATTATATTTATAATATAAATGGTATTTAAAATATAAGTGTTGAAAAAGAGTTTTTTAAAAACTTTAAAAAATAATCGATAATAGCAAGAAAAACATAAACTATACACAAATGGAATATGCGTATAAATCAATCTTACCTTTGGGACAAATTTTGGCTTAATTCAGCTATTATTTTATTTTTAATGGTTACTAATAGTTCGATACATATTATGCAAAGAAATGAGTAATTTAGAAAGAAAAAAAAAACATAAATTTCTAACTACGCGTCGCTTGCACTGTGTTTTATCTGTTAACCCTTTAAACGTCAGGGACTTTTTAGTAAGTCACCTGTTATTTCTCTTGATGCGTCAATATCTCTTTCTAAAAATAAATATAAAATACTTGGTTTACTAATAAATTAAGCTAATACTATAATCTTTAATAATTTAAAAAAATGTAAATAATTTGTAGACTTGTTTTAAAAAAATTGCTTAAAAAATAATCAATAAGTGACTCACCGGTGAGTCACTGGTGTTTAAGTGGTTAAAGAATATTTCAAACTGGATGACCTCATAATTACCTATTATATATATCCAAGCATTATTTTTATATATAATTATATATTTTTTACGGTAAAAATTAATAAATATTTTGCTGCGCAGTGTATAATAAATTTTAAAAAAAATCACATTTTTATGACCCTTTATGTGAGCATTTTTTATATTAAATGGAATTGTTTTCCAACTAATTAATTATTAAGAGCTGATTTTTTTGGTTCTAGAGCCAAGAAAATTGGCTCAAAATAATTTAGATTATAAAAATAGAATTTGAAGGTTTTAGAAGTAGTTACAATAATTATGCTAAGCATTTTTGATATTTGTAAGTACCAAAGCATTATTATTATAAACTTATATATAATTACAACTACAGATTTTTTTTATAGCATGTAATAGCGCAGTTTAATTGTATGTATGTATTCTCTAATTTTTGGAGTACTTATCTGGTTTGTCTATAATTAATTGCTATGTCTATTGATTATTACATGGCCCGTCAACCTTGAACGCGTCTTCATCTTTGGCTGTTACATCAACGTGTTTGTAGTAAACACAAGAACCAGTCGGTGCTAACGAACCAAAAGTACTTCTTGTGAAGTGAGTACCTCGGAGCAATTTGGTCATCGATTGTCGGACATGTGTCGCATATATAACTGGCCAGTTGGCCAACTACCTCGAATACTTCTAGACAGACTACCAAGCAAGCAAAAGGTTTCTCCGAGTCTCCAGTCCACTGTCACTTTTTACCGACGATCAACGTGCACAGACCGAAACGTAAGTGAAAATGAAAGTACTTTCTGTGCTCTCGAGTATCAAATACATAATACTATTTTATCATATTACAGAAACACGATGCGTCTACTCATCCTATTTTTGGCAGTCTTGGCCGTTGCCATTGCTGCAAAACAGGATAAATACACTACAAAGTATGATAACATAGACGTAGATAGAATCTTATCCAATGATAGGATTTTGACTAACTACATCAAGTGTGTGATGGAAGAGGGTCCTTGTACGGCAGAAGGAAGAGAACTTAAAAGTAAGTCACTTTATTTTTTACTTCTTCCGATGCAAGAGAAATTCGCATGCCATTACTTAATCATTGCATCACAAACTTGTGTGACAACTGGTTGTATCGAGGTCGAACGCTTTTCCGACGTTTGCAAATTATTTACGTTACGAAATATGTGCATACTAAGATCGGTTAAAAATTCAACGGGAAACTAACCTGTCCGACCATAAGCTGTTCAAAAAGTTCTCAAACTAGAATTTATAGTTATTGAACGAATAGGAATTGATTGAGTCATTTTAAAAAAACGTTCCTGTGGTAAACTGCCACATCACGCGAATGACAGTAGAAGTGTTACCAACCAAGTTATAAATTTATTGTATCTCTATTTTCAGAATATACCTTTAACATTTTGCAAAATCATATTATATTATATAAAAATCTGTCCGACAACGACCACAGTAATCAAAAACCCAATAAATGGCAAAAAATGTAAAAAATATAATTTTTATAATATTTTAGTTTATATTTTAAAAAGTTTTTTACCTCTTAAATAAATTTACCTAAATCAAGTTATAAAGGTTATTATATGTTTTTTGAAATATTAAATTTTTAGATGTATCAAATCAAAAATGATACTGATAAGCCGAAAAACAGTTAACGAAAGAGCATTAATAATTTATTTTTTTGTCAATTTTTTACTATTAGTTTCATTAGGAATAGACGTGACATAAAAACTATACAAACAAGTTAAATCAATCTTGTAAATGCATTAAAAATATTTATTAATATTATGCACTGAAATTATTAGTATTTTTCTGCAAGTTTTGAATATCAAATTAACTAGAAAACTACTACCCTATAAATATCAACAATCAGCTAGATAAATTGGAATGCTATTTCATTCATCTCGCGGTGAAATTAATGTATTACTTGAGACAATCAACTTTTACTAATAAATAAAAAAAAATACAATAACTAACTGCTCAAACAATTATAACTTGAAGTTTTTAAAAAAAAATATTGAAATATTCGCTGCTCGAGCGAATGCGCTTTTGCACTAAGGAAAACAGTTATTTGTGAAAAAATATTAGCAAAACAATTTTCTCACTCCACGGCCAATTATTTCTTAGTATTTTCTTTGGTTCAAAGGCAAACAAGTAAACTAAAATCATATGCTCATATCTTTCCCCCACCTTATATTCTCCATTTTATTATATCATATGTATTATATAATATATCTTGCCCTTATATTTAAAGGAAATATCATAATATCATAACTAGAGCACGCAGCGAATATTTTCATGTTTTTTTATATAAATATTGTATAATATTCCTTTATTTTCAGAAACTTTACCAGACGCTTTAGTTACTGGTTGCGAAAAATGCAACGAAAATCAGAAGACTACTACAGAAAAAGTGGTGCATCACTTACAAAAGAAGAGACCTGCAGATTGGGCGAGGTTGTCTAAAAAATTCGACCCACAGGGAATGTACAAAAAGAAATACGAAGAAAGATCAGGAAAGAGCGTTTAAATAGTTCAAAACTACGCCATCCCAAGTATTATTTTATTATATATTTTGAGACTTAAAAGACTTTGTATTTTTTAATATACAAATTATGTAAGATAATAGTCGACATACATATATTTATAGCTTACATAAAAAACGACTTGTATTATTAAACACGAATTTACCTTACTTACTATTTTTTTTCAGAATTATGATAACTGATTAAGGCACTTTCAATATATTTTAAGAGAAAAAATAAACGAACATATATTGTTGCGACCTCTCCCCTTTGGAGATGGCCGTCTTTTCTTTTCGAAGGACCACCGTCTCTCGACGGAATTAAACGCCTCTAACCATAGAAATGCTTTATTATCAGAGTCTACATCCTCAGAATCCTTGCTGACGCACGACCACACGCCGTGACAGCTGAGGCGTCTTCAGGTTATTTATACACGAAAAACCACGCACGGCCATAACACACTTTTATTCGGCCATGCATAAATATATGTAAAATTGTCGGAACATATATGATTAAGTTTACACAAAAACATCATTAAGATACACCACAGCGTAAGAAGATATTTTAAATAGGTGCAGAATGGATTTGGGTTAATGGAGTTTTTTTAAATTAATCAAATTGCGTGCTTATAAGTTGAAATATTCTTCAACAATATTTGTAGAAGTCAAACTTCAGTTCGTTAGAATAATTTAAATTAGACTACGTTTGAGAATGACCGAAAATTCAGTTTTGATTTCAGCTAGTTTAACTGAAGAAATCAACTCTGAATTTAATTTAATCGAATCATAAAGATATACGGTGCAGAAGTATTACATGAAAAATAACTGTGTATGGATAGAAGTTTATTTTTTATTTAAACATAGATTTCAAAGTGATGCTGACATTGTATCATATTATATATTCTTCACTAGTGAACAGTTGTTTAAATCAGCTGGACAAATAGTACAATATATAAAAAAATATATTTTATATTATAGGTACATATAACACTAATATGTTTATTAGTTACTGAAAAAAAAACGTATTTAATTCTTCACCTGTATGTTCTTAAGTGTTCCTAGATTTATATTGCACATCGACGGTAAATTACATTTAAAATATATGCAAACTATAGACGCTGCTATTTTTGCCTATTCTTTAAAAGAGATTTGTTTTACAGCATAAAGCGCTTTTTAGAATAAGTAATAAATCAGTAGATATATATAGTGTGACTCACATATTTAACTCCCACTTTGTGAGATAAATATGTGCGAAAAATATGTTTTTTTTATCACACATTTTTTTATTCTTAAAAACTTATTTTTATATCTTCCACATTAATGTTTTTTGATTTTTTAGCTTACTAAACCTTTAAACCTTAAACCCAATATTTTCTGATTCTGATAAAACGTGAATTATGAAGGGTTTCTACATAACTAATTAAAAAGTAGTCTGAAGATAAATCAAATACTACGAGAAATCGACTCAACAATATACGAATGATATTTTGAAAACATAAAAATACAGTTATCATTGGGATGCATGGAATATCTAATTTATACGGAGAAACAATACGATTATTTTTGGCTATTGAGTCATTATGGATGAGCACTCCATTAGGAAACTGTCGCCAAAGGCGGCGTAGCAAAGGAACGGTCTTGCATTCAGCATAATTGGTCAAAATAAATAGTCGAAACATATAAAAAAAATCGAACAATACTAGTCAAAGGCACGAGCCACGACTTATAACTTAAATTTTCGATTACACCCTCGTCACTCAGACATTACCAGGATTCAAACTACGACCTGCTACAATTCATCCGGACACTCTCACCACTGATTTTAATTAATAATTAGAGAATATTTAAACCGACGCTATATTTACTTTTCTTTTCATATTTACTAGTAAAATGCATTGATGTCTTATGCTGATAATTGCAAAAAAATATTTACATCATTCAAAGAAAAAGTATACTTACATCAGAGGGTCGAAATCATTTGCACAATAGTGTACACATGTATGTATGCACATATGATACATTTTATATTAGAAACGTACTCAAAAAATAAATATGCTTATATAAAATATATATGTGACTCTATAAAACTCTCAAGGTTAATAAAATAATAAAAGAAAGATAACTATGACCCTATAAAACTCTTCGTTCGTTGTATTCAATACAAAGAGATATAATTACTTACATACATGTATGTATCTATAAACCAAACGTTTTCTGAATTTTAAATCCAAGATCATTACATTGAACAACTTATATTTTCGGTCAAGATCAAATGAGAAGTTCTTAGAAATAATATTATTTTCAACACATAATAATAAGAATCATATTATACAAAATAAAATATATGTTTAAATTGTAAATATATATAAACATTTTTTTAGCTTACTTGTTAGTAACAGCACTTGTGAATGAGTTTGTTGTAGTTTTTAATACAGTGGTTTAAATTTAAGGGTCAAATGATTTTAAAAAAATACTGTATATATATATAATTATAAAAAATAGTTTTTTCGACAATACGTACTTATTCCAAGTATAAACGATAATGTTTTTTTTTCAAAATGAACGCGCGTCCGCAGGTTCTAACTGCCCTGGTATAACTTTATTGTGTAAATGGTTTGAAACTTTGATAATTAAAATACAATTTTTTTACCTAAAAATATCAGATTATTATGATATTAATATAATTTATTTTATTTACTTTTACATAATTATGAATATTTTTTAGCAACTAAATAAAAAGTAATTGCTTTTTAGTAATTTTAGCTATGATTTAAATTGTATGGTTAGATATTTATAATCATTTTAAAAATAATTTTGGATGGCTAATTGTAAGATTTCATATAAAATATGATTTTAGAAAATATGTCACAACAGTGGTTAATTACCATATTTATCTGTAGCATAGAAAAGGTTAAATTTAAGAATTCAGCTCATAAATATCTAGTATTCTATTGTAAAATAAGAAAAAAACTTTACAATTTCTTAATTTAATACATTTATGTAAACAAGTGCTATTGATATAGGATTCAACTTTTATATTATTACTATTTTCTTTAATTATGCCAATTTACTATTAGTTATATTATGTATTGTTTGTAATGATAGTTATTATAACTGTTTGTACTTTGTTATATATATTTTTAAATTCTGTAACATAGTTATACTATGAAGCTTCGAACTGAGATAGAAAAATTTGCACCAAACTCGTATCTGGCCCATTAGCTCAGTTGGTTAGAGCGTCGTGCTAATAACGCGAAGGTCGCGGGTTCGATCCCCTCATGGGCCAAATATATTTTTTTTTATATTTATCCTATATTGATAATTTATACATTTCATATGTATATACCAGGGCTGTGGAGTCGGAGTCGGAGTTGGAGTCGTGGAGTCGTGGTGTTTTGGCCGGAGTTGGAGTCGTAGTCGGAGTCGTGAAAAATGAGCGACTCCGAGCATTTTTTTAAATTATGAATTTTTAATTGCGTAATAATGAATGTGTATTGCGAATGAATACTAAACGTGTAGAAAAACACCAAAAATACCTGATAAAATTAAACTTTTTTGGATCGGAGTCGAAGTCGGAGTCGGAGTGGAGTCGTGTTGTTGGTAAATATCGGAATCGGAGTCGTGTTTTTTTTTAATGACTCCACAGCCCTGGTATATACTGATGTATTCATTTGTGAATTGAATCAACACTTGATTTCCTGTATAAATCTTAACAAGTGTTCATTATATAATATCATATAATTCCTATTGTAGTCACATTCACCAATTTATATAAGAGACTATTTTTCAAACTCGTTGCTCCGTTTATGTAACTTTTATCAGTCTCTTATTTAATTTAACAACCTTAACTTATCCGGGTCAAATACAATAAAAAAAACAATCTTTAAATGCTTCACATCAATATATTAATCAGAATATATTTTTAATATACATTACATCAATGGTTAAAACAGATATTCACAAAAATAAGGAACTTTTATACTTATTCAACTTATTGTCTTTTTTGACAATTTATATAATATACGACAACAGCAAAATATTAAAAAAAAGCTTATACTGGTCCCTAAATACATTGCAAAATGATCAGATCGAAGCAAATTATTATCACAGTTAATTATACAACATGGAAGGTTTGGATCATATTTATTCGATAACGAGCTCGGTTTCGTTGTTTTTGGTGACGAGAGCAATCAGACTGCCGCTCTTAGGACGCTGCTCTCCTTTGGACCACTTCAAAAACAATTCGGCTACATAGTTGAGCTGAGTCCATGTGGAAAAATCAGCTTTTGGCATCCACTTCCTGTTCATCGGAGTATCGAGAGTGATCGGCATGATGGCAACGGCCATCGAACCGTCAGGTAAGCCGGATCCTTTAGAGCCCAAGGACTTGGTTAACTGATGCACGGCTCCTTTGGCCATTCCATAACCGATCATAGAAGCGGTGCCTTCCAGAGCCGCTTTGGCTCCGGTGAGAACGATGAAACCTCCCGGAGCCAAATGCTGAGCGGCTACCGAGGCCGAGATGGTCGAGCTCCACACGGATTGACGGCACATCAGATCGGCTACTTTGGAGAGGTCTTTGGAAGCGTTTCCTCCAGCCCATCCTCCAGCTACGCATATAACGGCGTTTAATTTCTCGCCAGATAGAGATTCAGATATGGCCTCTAAGACCTGTTGCTCTTGCTGTACCCACGTGGCATCCGGATTGATCGTTATGTTGGAGTCGGCTGCTTCGTTTGGGTTCATGTCGACGCTGGCGACCCACCAGTTATTGGCTTTCAGGTGAGAAACACAAGCTGCTCCCAAAGCTCCCCTTCCTCCGTAGACCAAAGCCCTGCTGATAGACATGTTGACTGGACGCGTTCGGAAACGACTCTGAAATGAAAAGTTAATCGGTCAGAATTAGAGCAACCTTGTATGGACTTTCGCTTTCTGCACGAAACCATGTAAAAAATTTTGACACCAAACGCGACCTACCGTGCAACTCAGCGAATGGGTATAAGCACGGTCGATAGTACACTCGGCCACCTGTTGGAACCTTTTAGAACGACATCTCTGTTTTTTTGTTTATTTAATTATTTTAGCAAACACTTAAACCATTCTTGTATTAATTTTAATCGATAACGCTACATATGTAAGCGGTAAGAAGAGTAATTTAAAAGTAAAAATGGTCATCCAACAGGTAGAAGGAGTTATGTCAATAGTTAATTTCGTAAAAGTAGTACTGTAAACGCAATAGATGAGCTTAGAGTTGCCAACCAATAGTTGCATTTCCATTTTTATATTTGCTTACATTTTTCACTTTTTCAATTTTACCATTTTTTATTATTTTAAGATAAGGTTTAAACTCAGTGTACACAAGTGAGGCGTTTGGGATCAATTCCTCCCACCTCCAGTTTGGTTACTTTTTACTGAATGAAAAAAACTTTTCATTTAATCACCACAGCTTAACATTGCAAATATGATACTTTAATTTAGATTAAACCATAAATAAATAAAAACTTGTGGTGATGTAAATTTTCACTATAATCTCAGTACTTTTTGCAAAAGAGGAAAATTAGAATGGACTTGAAAGGTTTTGTTCCCAAGACATGATTTAGGATTTTGAAAATCAACGGAGATGGATTTGAGATTTTTGATAATGAACAGTGTTGCGATTGAGGGCTGCCACAAAAATTTACCATAGACATAATAATTATCGTGTTTTGTTTATTTATTTTTTTATTTGTTTGCTTTTTGTTTTTCTTGTAATTCTTTTACTAGTCTCTTTATTGACTTGCAAAGATGCATTGTAAAATGTTTAATATTATAACTAATAAGATACACGGTAAAAGGATAAAAATTAAGAAGCAATAGTTATTCAACAAAACATTCAAAAGGCACGTTTCCTAAAATTAATTTTGATAATCATATTGATTCCAAGCACGGTAATTATACAAACATTTTTGATATTTGCTCGATAACTGTTTCACATAAATGTTTCAGTATCATCGTTTGTTTCTTCGAGAGTTGTTACTATTTCTGATATAATATTTCTGTAAAATGTTAATTTCTCATTACTTTTCCACTCATATCTATAATGTTTTATTAGTAACTCATCAACATCGCACAATTTTGAAGTTTTTACGGGACATCCAATATTTTTTTTGGTTCAATATTAGCGACTGATTGCGAATATTTTGTATTTTATTTAGTGTCCTTAACTTATTTCCCCTCTTATCAATGTGCTTATTTTACCTTTACGAAGAATGAACCGTTTACACTTATTGAATTGAAATTGTAATGAATTGCAGGTCTATTTGACAGGTGCTAGTTAAATGATATGATTTCAACATTTTCATATGTAGTAATATATACATTTACATACTGATCATTATTTATTTACATGAAATGTGTAAATGTTACAGTGAAGTCCAAATACAAATAATTATAGTTTTAAAACTTTCATTAGATCAAGTCTACAAACTAAGCCTACTCATCTCTCAGGGGAAAATTAGCAAAAGAAGTACATATTGTTCCAAAAGATATAAGAGTGTTTATCAAAGTATATTAAAACCACTTCAGATGTAAGAGTGTCTGTCAAAGCGTATTCAAACTGAAGTTAGTTCAATAGGAGGGCGCAAAACAATTATCACTTCTCAGAAGTCAAAAATCCACTGCACTCACTACACTGCATCAGTCAAGACCACTGAAACACAGGCAACTTATGCCCTTATTGAAAAAAAATTACGTCCCTAGTAGCCAAGTGGGTTTCACCAAAACAGCTCAGCCGTAGTCACTAACGTTAAAGATAAGCTAAAAAAATTGAAAAAACTAAATTTGCCTCTCCTTCTCATATATTATATCATATATTGTATCATATAATATATCATATTTTATATCATATATTGTATCATATATTATATCAATAAATTTACACATCAATGGGTTAACCTAAAGGATAATGGGTTAACGCCACAAAGACAGCGAGCAAAACAACTGTATGGTAACCACAGAGCAAAGAATATAACCAACCAAAATATATATATGCAGAGAGTAAAATATATGGTTATCATTAGATTATTTACGTAGCTTCTTATTAATATAAGTACAAATAAAACTATTATTTCTAATTAAAACACGATATTTTGTTAAATAAACAATTAGTTTATGGCGATCCCGAGACGACCGTCCGGGACGCATCATACGCAAAAGTGAAGTCCCGCTGAGCCTTGCACCCGAACTAAGCGGCGTCGTACAATGACGCCGCATTCCCGCAGCCGCAAGCAACGCGCGGAGTGGGGATACCTTAACGCACCCGACCGGGAATATAAGGCGGGGCCAAAAGTTCACATTTCATTCGACTCCGGACTTCCGACTCTGCAACACTCACTGGACTACAACTCGCCGCTCCGATCTCATCTTCGCTCGACTCTGAACTCTGATCTACACCTCGCCTCCTGTCTGAGCAACCATCTCCAGGACACGCGCTCGAGGGTTAACATCGACGACTGTCGAAGGATCACCGTCAAAACGCGTCAAGAACTTTCTGGAAGATTTCACAAGGGCCACTTTGTACAGTTCGCTGTACAAACGTCCTACCACAAATCGTCAACCGGACCCGCCGATAACTACAAAATAGAAGCTTAAACACGACCGCTTCATTGGTGACCCCGACGTGATCGTTAACGCACCCTTCTGATGCGTAAACCGTATTTTTTTAAATACGTATAATCTCGGCAGTTTTTGACACCAACGCTTTTTTTTATTTATTTTTTTTTCTCAAAAAAAATATCTGTCCTGACGGAACCCAACACAACCGTATTTTTAAATGCGTATAACCCCGGCAGTGTTTGACACCAACGCATTATAATATTTTTTTCCCCGAAGAAGCTATTACTCAAACGTGACGATGGAAGCTCCAGCCAACACCAGTGCTCCAACCGCCAACTCCGATGCTGTGTCCGTGACGCCTCCGCCCTTCACCAGCGATGACCCTATCTTATGGTTCATCATGCTTGAAGAACAACTGGCCCATGCTCGAATTACGGTGGACGAAACGAAGTACTACAAGGTGTTGTCTTCGTTGCCGCCTCGCACCATCCAAGAGGTGCGTGATATTATCACTAATAAACCGGCCGCGCACGCGTACGACACGTTAAAGGCTGCTCTGATCAGCCGCCTTTCATCATCACGCGAAACGAAGTTAAGGCAATGCCTTGAGCGCGAGGAGATGGGCGACAGGAAACCATCTCAGTTTTTACGGCACTTGGAAGGACTCGCCGGTTCAGAGTTTTCCGTGCTAGGCCTACGCACGGTGTGGATGGCCCGTCTTCCTTCACACGTGCGTCAAATGATGCTGATTTTGGACGACACGAGCATCGATAAACTCGCCACCATCGCCGACAAATTGATGGACGCCGAACCATGCGGATACAATACTACCGCCGCCGTCAGTGCACCGCCTCCACCAACCACTCCGTCAAGATTGGACATGCTCGAGGAAAAGCTGTCCCGGATGACTGCAATTTTGGAGAAGATGGTCGTTACTACAGACCGTCAAAGAAGCTCAAGCCGGAGCCGAGCTTACAACAACCGCCCGAGAAGTCGCTCCTCTTCGCAAAAACGCCCAAGCAACGATTCAGGACTGTGCTACTACCACGAGACTTTCGGGGACAAGGCGCGCCGTTGCAAGGATCCGTGCTCGAAAAGGTCGGAAAACTAATCCGGCATTCGTCAATGGCAGCGGACGATGTTAGGCCGAAGTCAAGCCGCCTGTTTGTTACCGACAAAGTAACAAAGGAACAGTTTTTAATCGATACCGGCTCGGACCTGTCCGTGTATCCGAGAAGCAAATTAGGACTTCGAACTCCTGCTATTCCGTACGACCTTTTCGCAGCCAACGGTTCCATCATCCAAACGTTCGGATGGAAACAACTCTCCGTCGATTTAGGACTTCGTCGGGATTTTCAGTGGCGTTTTATCATTGCCGACGTAACGAAACCCATCATTGGAGCCGATTTCTTGCACCACTTTAATCTACTTGTAGATTTAAAACGTGCCCGCCTGGTCGACGGTACAACTGCATTCAACATTCAATGCATTGTACAAGGCACAGATAGTTTGCCGCAGATCAAAGCTATTTCCGGAACGACGACGTATCACGACATTTTGAAACGTTTTCCGGAAATTACGCAATCAGCTGGATTGACATCGCTGCGACCTCAGCCGAAACATACAGCAGTGCATCACATCCGGACCAGTTCAGGCCCTCCAGTTTCAAATCGCCCTCGACGACTAGCTCCGGAGAAGTACCACATCGCCAAAGAGGAATTCCGGAAGATGATCAACGACGGAATCGTTCGACCATCTGACAGCCCATGGTCATCGCCTCTTCACCTCGTCGCGAAGAAAACTCCTGGCGAATGGCGACCCTGCGGAGATTATAGAGCACTGAATGCAAGAACAATACCCGACAGCTATCCCGTGCCACATATTGAGGATTTCGCCCACGCACTGGCAAACCAGAAAATCTTCAGCACAATCGATTTGGTACGGGCGTACCATCAGATACCTGTGGCTCCGGAGGACATAAATAAGACAGCAATATCTACACCGTTCGGACTTTATGAGTTCCCCTTTATGTCGTTTGGCCTACGCAACGCAGCACAGACGTTCCAGCGATTTATGGACTCGGCACTTAGAGGACTCGACTTCTGTTTCGTCTACATCGACGATATACTCGTCGCATCCGAAAACCACCAACAGCACGAGGAACACCTTCGGCAGCTATTCGGCCGACTAAAGGAATACGGAGTGCTAATCAATTCAGCAAAGAGTGTTTTCGGAAAAGCAGAAGTTGATTTCCTGGGATATCGCGTTTCCCACGAAGGCACCAGGCCACTGCCGGAAAAGGTTGCAGCCATTGCAGATTTTCCCCGCCCGGACACCATGCAGAAACTACGACGTTTCCTAGGGATGATAAATTTCTACCGGAGATTTATCCCTAGCGCATCCGCGAATCAACAACTTCTCACAGATCAATTGAAGGGAAGTAAATCCAACAACGATCCGGTGCCGTGGAGTGAAGAATTGGAAAAAGCCTTCACGGCGTGTAAACAAGGCTTGTCGGACGCCACCTGCTTAGTGCATCCAGACCCAAGTTTACCACTAGGACTTTTCACTGACGCCTCGGACAGGACTATCGGCGCAGTGCTTCAACAAGAAACACCGGATGGATGGCACCCACTTGCCTTTTACTCGAAGAAAATCTCACCAACGGAGACTCGATACAGCACTTACGATCGAGAGTTGCTAGCCATATATCGAGCAGTGAGACATTTTCGTCACATGATCGAAGGACGAGAATTTTCAATACATACCGATCACAAACCACTGACGTATGTATTTAAACAGAAGCCTGACAAAGCTTCCCCTCGACAATTCCGTCACACCGATTACATCGCGCAGTTCTCAACCGACGTCCGACACATTTCGGGCAGCGATAACGTCGTGGCGGATGCATTATCCAGAATAGAAAGCGTGCAGTCTTTAAATTATGAAGATCTGTCGCGCCAACAATCTGCAGATCCGGAAATTGAAAAATATACCAATTTGCGGACCGTCAACATTCCTGGATCCGATGCGACAATTTTGTGCGATAGCTCTACCGGCAACGAGCGACCATATCTACCGCTCCAATTTAGAAAAC
Organism: Plectrocnemia conspersa; assembly: GCF_051122295.1. Classification (NCBI taxonomy): domain Eukaryota; kingdom Metazoa; phylum Arthropoda; class Insecta; order Trichoptera; family Polycentropodidae; genus Plectrocnemia; species Plectrocnemia conspersa. Next base: position 15,748,668 of record NW_028277172.1, read on the forward strand.
AAGCTTTCGAATTGTGCCACAACCTATCGCATCCTGGAGGACGACCAACAACCAAGCTCGTCGCAGAGAAATTCTTCTGGCCCTGTATGCGCACCGATTGCAAGCGATGGGCTAGAGAGTGTGAACAATGCCAGCGATCGAAAATTTCTCGCCATGTTTCCACGCCGATCGGCAGTTTTCCGCCCCCGGAGGGACGGTTCGAACACATCCATATCGACCTAGTCGGCCCTCTTCCACAATCGGAGGGAAAAACGTACATGTTAACGTGCGTCGACAGATTCACCCGCTGGCCTGAAGCTTTTCCTATCGACGACATCACTGCAGAAACCGTCGCTAAGGAGCTTTTCAGCGGCTGGATTTCCCGCTACGGAACACCTCTTCGCATAACCACCGATCAAGGCCGGCAATTCGAAAGCGCCCTGTTTAAAGAATTGGCCCGCTCAACCGGATCTACACACATAAGGACGACGGCGTATCATCCCGCGGCAAATGGGATGGTCGAACGGCTCCACAGACAGCTGAAAGCCGCCCTCATGTGCCATCAAGACGAGCAATGGACTGAGTCATTACCCGCAGTCTTGATGGGAATCCGCGCAGCTTGGCGAGAGGATCTAAAAGCGACTTCAGCCGAATTAGTATTCGGACAACCTCTCCGATTACCGGGAGAATTTTTGGCTCCACGCACGCATAATTACACGTCACCGACTCCTGATTATGCCGAACGACTACGACAACGGATGGCCGAATTGACACCGACATCGCCCAAGCGGCATGGACCACATTCTACCTTCGTCTTCAAGGACCTGCACACGACCTCTCACGTTTTCGTGAGGCATGACGCAGCACGAGGCTCACTACAGCCACCATACGACGGACCATTCGCTGTTATTAGCAGAACGGACAAATGCGTAACAGTGAATATTCGAGGAAAGCCGAAAACCGTTTCAATCGATCGCTTGAAACCGGCTTACATCCAGACAACGGATCAAGATACGGCGCCTATTCAAGAGATACCAGCGGACTCTACTCCACGGGACGAGAAGCCGCCTGAACGCGTAATCAAACAGACAAGATGCGGAAGAACAGTGAAATTCCCAAATCGCTTGAAAGACTGAGCATCCAGCAACAGCTTCAACAAAACGACAGACGAGCTCTACACATACAGACAACGACGCAGGCAGTATCTTGAAATATATTTTTTTAATTACAGTAATAATATTATTCTTTATATTTTAAGGTAGATCTATGCACATTAGGACACCATTGGAGGACCATGTCATGCGCAAGTGACAAACGGACCCCGAACCCCTACTTTTCCGTTAGCTGAGAGTTTCGTAAGGGCCACTTTGTACAGTTCGCTGTACATACGTCCACACAATCATCAACCATCTGGTTCTGCTTCATCTGCGCCGACCCACGCTGCGCACGAAGACCACATCAATTAGAACGAGCCATAATTTCTCCTCTTGGTTGAATTTCGCAACTGTAAATTGCTAAGAGGGGGAGTACTATGGCGATCCCGAGACGACCGTCCGGGACGCATCATACGCAAAAGTGAAGTCCCGCTGAGCCTTGCACCCGAACTAAGCGGCGTCGTACAATGACGCCGCATTCCCGCAGCCGCAAGCAACGCGCGGAGTGGGGATACCTTAACGCACCCGACCGGGAATATAAGGCGGGGCCAAAAGTTCACATTTCATTCGACTCCGGACTTCCGACTCTGCAACACTCACTGGACTACAACTCGCCGCTCCGATCTCATCTTCGCTCGACTCTGAACTCTGATCTACACCTCGCCTCCTGTCTGAGCAACCATCTCCAGGACACGCGCTCGAGGGTTAACATCGACGACTGTCGAAGGATCACCGTCAAAACGCGTCAAGAACTTTCTGGAAGATTTCACAAGGGCCACTTTGTACAGTTCGCTGTACAAACGTCCTACCACAAATCGTCAACCGGACCCGCCGATAACTACAAAATAGAAGCTTAAACACGACCGCTTCAAGTTATTTTATAAATAACTATAAATATAATATTTAATTATCTCTACTAAAAAAATTTTACTGTTATTTTTTTTCTCTTTGCATTTCAACTGTTGATGTTAAGAAAATGCATATTGCTGTAGAACGTATCTACCAATTTAAGCTCTGGGAAAACACATATAGTCAAAGGTATACGCTTGGAAATTATATATTGCCTTCTACGCCATCGAGAACTCAACTAGGAATGCAGACAAACAACTAATTATAATAATATAATCAACAAAACGATGTATAACATTATTAGTTTCTATGAAGCGTACTTTTTTTTCATTACATATACAGAAATGTGCGTACTTATATTAATCATGACAATTTATCGATTGATTGTGTCATTAGAAGCGTAATAATATATTAACTATTGCAATGACCTTCGTGCTTATGTTTCAGGTATTCTGCCAGAGGCTCTTAGAACTAAATGCGCGAAATGCAGTCCTAGACAAAAGCATGCAGCTTTAGCGATACTTAGAAGACTCAAAGGAGAACATAGCAACGAATGGTAGCGTTTAGCATCTAGATGGGATCCAACTGGAGACCTTACGAAGAGATTCAATGACTTTCTCTATAAAGATGATGTAAATCAGATAGGTAATATACGTGATCTTATGAAATAATTATATTGCTTAGATGCAACAAAACTCATTAGTAATGAAATCCTATGTTACACTAGTGTTTTTGGAGCTTGATTATGTGACAATTCCACTGTGTTCCTTTCATTTTAAATGTTAACAATCAGCCCAGAAGTTGGAATTCTGGACTACAAGGAAGAATTATTTTTCGCAGCAAAGCTTTGAGCGTAGGAGCTCTTAAGACGTAAAACAACTTAGTAGCAATAATAGAAGTGCACTAAGCAAATTTTTACTACATATACAATATACAAAGTGAGAGCTGATTTAAAATCTGATATCATTTACTTTTCATGTTACTTATTATTTCTTAAATACGATAATTAACAATGGAAACGATATACGGTACTTTTAGTTGCATCGTTTTCAAATTAAGGTTAGTGTTTCCGGCATCAAACAGACGACCCTCATATTACATAGATATTAGATACATTAAATGTCCCTCTAAAACGGAAATCTTATGTAATCAATTTCTTAATGTAAGTTTAATATGTTTAACTTTTAATATTATCAGTTTAATCCGTAAGTGAAAAAATTTGCTCTTAAGCTAGAATTAACTCGATTATCAATTTGCATAACTGACATCGAAAATAAATGGAGCGTTACATACATGAAAATTACTATTTTTACTAATAAAATCAAGGTTAATAAAAGTAACAATTACGGTAAACTATCGATTAAACCTTGATCTTAATGTTTAAATATATTCAACTTCTTCGTGCATATCTTTCCAGAACACAGTGAGTAATGCACTCTAGGAAACGCAGATCAATATTTCATTAAATGTACATAGGTACATACAATAAAGCTACGAATTAAAAATCGCTCATTGAATTATAAAAAGCGGTTAAATTTCACAAGTTCACTTTAACTATGATACAAAAATCGATGTATAGACACATAAATAATAATTCAGTACGATGACGCGCGAAAACTCGTCATACCAAAAATCGATTCGAAGCATGAAGTCTTCTATAATGTTTGACACAGCACATTCACATTGTGTCAAGACGTTCTAAATTGCATTTTTGCAGTTTGGATAGTATTTAGCCTCATTCTGAATAGTTTTTAGAAAGCAAAATCATTATTGAACTACTAAGAACGATATCCAACGATGAAATGTCAAGATCAACTTTATACTCTGATTTATCCGTTGGTATATTTATGGCAATAGTTTTAATGGCAAGTTTGAGCATCGCTGAGCCGGTGTAGACACGCGAACACGAAATTTTCAATAGTACCGGGAAACTATTGATTATTTCACTCTTGCCCGGTTGGTCGAGGCATAAAGTGCCTCATTAGGAGCTCGACCGGTGTTCTATCGCAACTTTTTCAGTGTTTGTTTTAAAAAAGACAATGTGGAGGATGTACGAATGCGAATCCGTCGACCGTAAAACGCCTTGAAGTAAATAGAAGAAACGTGCGTGTGAAGCAAAGTATTGTTGCAAAAGTTTTGTCAGTGTTATTTAAGAACCAAATAAAATTCAATATGACGGCAGTGATAACTCCTAGTAGGATGGAAATGCAAGAAGGGGTGAGTTTTAAGAGATCTTCCATTTCTGCATGTTTGAAAAAAAACCGCACAATTTTACTCTACTTGACTATTGTTTCCCAGATTTAACAGAAATCTGCTTAATCTAATGAAAAAAATACTCATAAACAGCTTATATTTGAAGTATAAGATATATTTTAGGTTTATATTTGCTTTCAAAGTTTCAAATTGGATTTCTGCAACAGCTAAGTTATTGTGACATTTTCAAGATTTTTTAATTAATATTAAAATTGCATATCTTATTTGTTATTTCAATGTTTATTGGAAAAAATCATTGAGAAAATTTGTCGTCAACAACAATAAAATGTGATACAGAATCACCGCGCGCGCGCGCGCGCTCTCAGCTGCTCCCATAAAATCATTATAACCAATGCAGAATTTTACCCATAGCTATATAATAATTTATTAAATACTCTATATAGTTAATTGCGAGTGAAATGATAAATTTACTTATTCGAAAGTTAAATAACTTCGGTTTCTCGAATGGTATTGTTAGCTTTTTTCTTCACTTAAGTCGCCGCTGTCAGTATGTGAGCTATGGCAATCGTCGTTCCGATAAGAATTTCGTTCATTCTGGATAACCACAAGGATCCAATCTGGGTCCTCTGCTCTTTTTGCTTTTTATCGTAATTAATAACTCGGAATATTTATTATATGTTGATGACCTGACACTGTTTCGGAGTATTGCCATAAATTTGGATTCACTCGCTTTACAGAAAGACCTGTGGATGTGAAGATGGTCAATCGACAATCGATTACCTTTCTGCGTGACATTTTCCAAATCCCTGGAAAATGACTTGGAAGTGAGGTTCAAGCAGTGCCATATTAGGATTTTGTATTAACATCGCCAAATTTTACTATAGGGCGTCGAGGATGCTCTGCTTCGTTATGCGGAACGCGTGTCACTTCAATCATTTATTGCCAATTCGCGTTTTGTACGATACGCTAGTTCATAGCGTCTCTGAATGTAGCTCCTTATCTGGAATCCAAGTGAAGCGAAGTACTTCTTGTTGGAGAAAATTCAAAGAAAATTTCTGAGATGTGTCAAATGTATATTTGTATCCTAGTGCATTTTTGATAAGAGCGTTGGGATACAATTCATTGCATTATCGGCGTAACGTCTATTCAATTAAGCACTTTTTAAAGTTGCTAAGAGGTGGAGTTGACAATTCGCCAACGTTCGGCGATTTTTAGAGCACCATAGAGAGTCGCGATCGCATCCCTTATTCTTACATAAGCCATCCAGCTTCATAACGAGCTTGCCAAAAGCAAATATGTTTTCAGCGATAGTTATGAGTAGGGATTCCAATCCCGGGCCAAAATTTTGATCCCGGGATTTCGGTATTGCAATTAGTCGATCCCGGGATCCCGGGACCAGTCCCGGGATAATTTTCATGTTATTTTATCGATAAAAATAATTTAAAATGAATAATACAATATTTTTTTACATCCGTTTTTTATAACGTACAATGTATAAATTACGTATAATTTTAGTCTTGGACTTAAAATATAAAATAATATAATAAAAATAAAAAAGGGAAGGTCTTATTTATTTATTTGAGAAGATAAAAAATGAACTTTTGACAATGTATGTACATATGTACATTCATAGACACAATTAATGGAAAATATTATTTTGGAAAAAACTCACGAAGTAACATCAAAACATCAAGCGTTTCATCATTTAGCCTTGATCTGATTTTGGTTCCTAAGCAGCCTGCAGCTGAAAAAGCACGTTCAGACTCACAGCCTCAAAGATTTACAGATGACACGTGCAACTCGCGCAAGTTTGTATACGAAATATAACGATTTTGTCAATAATAATTCGATTGTGCTTGATAAATCAATCAATCCAAAAAATTCGGGATTATGTTTTATAATCCCGGGACTCATCGGGTATTGAAAATCGTTCGGGATCCCGGGATCCGGGATCCCGGGATTGGAATCCCTAGTTATGAGGAATCAATAGGAATAATTATGTAATAATTACAAATTACTTGATTCTAACTAAGATTCGAATCCAGATATTTTATATATTAGTCGCCGACTTATACAACTGGTTTTGTATTTGTCACGGAAAACGTATTATTAAAATAAAAACAAACGTTCATCATTATAATTTCATTATAATGAAATGCCTAATTTAGTTGCGTAACAATTAATTTAGCGATTCTATGTCTCAAAAATACCATTTTCTTTTAACGGAACTATCACGATGAAAGTGACGCATGGTTATGATTTCCCGTTAGAAAACTGTTCATACCTTAGTGTTTTAAATTTTAAAACCACTGGACTGTTTTATTATATAATTTACCTTTTTTGCGTACAACAATCAGAAAAACCGCAATCTTTTTTACTCTATACTTAAGAGTTCATTGTCTTTAACAATGAACTCTTTTTTGTTTTGTATTTTACATAACCAAAATACAAATATGTGCGTCAAACTAAATTGCGCATAATAATATTTTTGTTGTACGTCCAAAAAAGTAACACGACCTTACACAATCTCAGTTTCCAGGACAACAGACTTTTGTTATTCGATATCAGACAATGCCTTCTATATTTATGATAATCGACATATTTTTATTGACAATCTAAATCGCCAAAAGTACAATACTTGACACGATTAACTCATTGATGATTAAATTATGTACAAATATAATGATACAATGCTAATAAATTAATGTTTGTATCTAAAATTAATTATTGCAAAATAACGCAACGTTCAATTTCAACAATATACGCAATTCGGAAATTTTATTTTCATTACTAATTAGGCTAAAAAACAATACATAGTATGTATTTAATATAGTTACAATACACAATAAGTTAAAAAATAATTCATAGTAAGAAAGAAAGAAAATCATAAAATATTGAAATAAATAGTATTAAACAGATCAATGTGTAATACCAGCGTATTAATAAGCCAGATGGCGACAGTTATAGACGAGTCGGCTAGTGTGTGAGTCCTAGCTCTAACGGTCGCGATCGTGATTCTCGAAGATGTTCCGAAATCCAAAACTGGAATTCCTCGAGAACAGTTTGATTGTCGACAGCACCCTTTAGTAGTTTGAAGAAATGCTAAGCGACATACAACTTTCTGCGATAACTCTGTGAATCATATCCCGAAGCTCCTAAATGAAAAGCGCTGGGATACAAGAACAGTTGAAAACGGTATCTCAAGAACAAAGTGAATTACGTTCCTCATAACAAAACCGAGTATCTTGGAAGATTAATCGCAGACGTCGTTCACGTGTAGAGAGAATCGCCACTTGCTCTCAAATAAGAATAATCTGATGGCGAAGGGGATCGAGAAAATGACACAGCATGGCACTTTCCGACACATATTTTAAATTATCTGCGTTCAGAAGAAATCTTGAATTTGCAACTTACATATGTTATGCCATTAATAAATAACATGAAGAACCTATACTGAACCCTTGAGGAGTCCCCGAAAGGGTGAAATACTCTTTTAACAATTGACCACCATAGGGCTACAAACTGTCAACGATCACTCAAATAAGTTTGCCCTGTAAAATGCTTAACAAGTGACGATTATCACTTGTTTAAGCATTTTACTGAGAAAAATATTTAACAATAAAGTTGCTGCCGAAAGTGCATTTTGAGTAATTATTAACTATAAACTACAAAAAGTCAATAACTTTTCTAGCAATCAAAAAGTATTTTTATCACGTGCACTAAAAATTTCCTTAGGAAACAAAGTCTTCCTTTCGGGTTCTACATTATTAAAGTATTACCATTAACACTTACAGTTTCGAATATATATTTTTTTATTTAATAATAAATGTACTTATCATATAAGAATTAATGACGCATTTTATCACTAAAATCAAACGTATATCTGTGATAGATAAATAAATACCTCTCTGAAAAAGATAAATACATCATTGAGTTTTCTCGTACAGTTGATCTGTGTATTTGAACACAATAGCTCGTACAACTTGTATAACAAACAATATAATCAATAATGAGTCAGGATATCGAATCAAATACTTCTAATATCGTTGAAGCTGATGGTATTGTGATTAGCAGATCCATGCAATTGGTAAAGTATTAAAATATAATTCGTCATATTTAACAATGACAATTATTTAGTCGGTGTTTGGGAACACTCAGTCCAGTGTTTTTAATATATTAAATAAAAGATTTCTTCGTGAATATGAGATATGTAATTTTATATGTATATACAAAATTACATATCTCATATTATACGTATGAATGTTTTAAAGATAAGATTATTAGTATTAAATGTAATAAACATTGTTGGCAATTCAAACCAATCCAATCATCTCATTTTCCCCCACGGGTTCTCAAAATGAATGACCCTGAAAGGATTAATCAAGAGCAAGACATAAATTACAGTAAACTACTACGAACATCAAATATAATATCTTATATTTGACTATATTTTCGCTATGCAACGAGACTTAGATGTCAACTAAATATTGAATGAATAAAAATAAAACGTATGTTTATTGCATTTTTTTACCTGAATCATTATTTGATTATTATAATGCAGTTCTATACATTAAAATTCGATTGTAATTATAAATATTGTAATAGTTAAAAAATGAACGGAGAGTATAAAAAAGTAGTATAGAATCTATCTATAAGTAGTAAAAGTAGTATATCTTTCTATACTATAGATTAACAAAAATATTATTTATATTTACTACCCATGAAAAATATAATTTATTTACAATACACAATCTAATTTAAAACACAAAAAAATTTTTTTTTTTAAAAAAACAGATTATAAAATTTGCTTAATCTATAATAAAATTTTATACACTTTTCCATGAAATCATAATAATTAATATTTATACGTATATTTGTGATACAAAAACTTGTATGCAATAATAAAAAAATATATCTAGCTTTAACTTACATATTTAGCTCGTGACTTCATTTGCGTTCTACGTGGATCTGGGAGTTTATCTACAATACATAGTCTGTTTCAGTAGCAGAATATAGTTTTAATACCGGTATTTTAATATGTAATATTAGAAAAAAGAATAACAAACATTTATTTGAACTTTAATTTACATATGAGATTGAAAATGCACCAGTAAGAACAGTATATGTATATAACTCATTATGAAAACCGCAGTGAGGCTCTCAAACTGTTTTGATTCAACACCATCAATATTCTAGTATTTTTTATTTTTATTATTAATGTTGAACTATGTGACCAATTGTTCTTGATATTTGGGTTTATTAAAATATCACTTTTAGTTTAATATCCGAAATTTTCTATCTCGACCAACAAGTGTCAGTTCTACCAAAATACATTGAAAATAAATTGGCTTTCAGATTGTTAATATTATTGTGTTTTTAGACTTTTAAGACTCATAAGATCTCCAGAAAAGCATGTGTAATCCTAATCCTACATATGTTTCGCGCATCTGTTTTCCTTTTATAGGCAAAACTGTAAAGCCTAAAACTTTATCATTTATGATACTTAAAAAATACACTTATTATAGTCTAAGTTCAAAATAAATTCATTCTTCCTTTTTGAAATATGTATTCAATGTAACAAAAAAGATTAAAAATTTCCACAATTGTAAGATATTTTATCGTGCGGAAAATGTTTGTTATTTTCTATGTTACATAGAAAGTAAGTGAAATAATTCAATACCTATATTTTGGTTTTAATTTTTTTTCTGAATACCAAAATACACTTATAAATAAAAGCAAAACAAGCTTTTAAACTCATATAATTGTATTATTCTTTGCAAAATACCGAAATTTTGTGCAATACAAGCCGCATTGTTTTCTTGTGAACCGCTGGTTGATTTACAACCCGCAAACAATTCATGTGCGCAAATGTGAAGCTTTGGCCACTGTGCATTTTTAAGAAATCATCTTGCTACGCTGATAGTAGCTGATTATGATAGATAATTTAGAATTAAAGCTGTAGTAATGTTGACATTTATATATGATATTTTATACAAAACAAAACTCATCAAGTAGCACTAATATTACATATACTAGTTGTGATTAAATTTAATATTAATCGTATTAATTGCTATAATTTATATACTTATTGCTCGCGAGTAATCATGCGACTATTGTGAAAAAATTATCTATGTGAACGAACAATCCTGTAATACAATTTACATTGTTCAAAATCACAATCGATCGTTCAACCCAATCGCTTTACAATATATTCCAAATGTTCTCTATGCATCATTGAATCCATTCAAAATTAATAACGTTTCATTTCAGATTAAAGGTTTGGACGCTAACAAATATGCCACTAAAAAGACTATCGCCCAAGGAATGCTCGACATTGCATTGCTAACAGCAAATGCGTCTCAACTCAAGTATATTCTGCAAGTAGGCGAAAAGCATGAGTTTTACACCCTACTCTTGACACTGATCACCGTCTCCATCGTCTTACAGGTGAGTTGATGTCGAAAAAGTTTGTCAAAGTAACGATCGTTAAAAAAATGTTATGTGAAAATTCAGGTAGCCATCGGTGTTATATGTTTGTCGCTAAATTTGCTGAGAGACTGCAGATTACATTTGCCTGCATACCACTATTCGGCCAATATGATTAACTATATCAACACGGGATGTACATTTGCGGTGACGGCTTTAAATTTGCTAATATCAGCGTTTGATCCATCGATTGCTAAATATGCTAACTTTAATATTGAAACTTAAAAAATGTATTTTTAAAGCTTAATCGTCTGAAAGCCAAAAGTAATAGTAATTTAGTATTGTATTTGTTTGTTCAATTTAAAATTCAATTATTAAAACAATCTTAGTAATGAATCTCAGTATTAACTTTACTTAAACAGTATAAGTTTTAAGTATCTCAAAATTAAAAATATTGATTTGTATTAATTTATTTCTGCAGATGTTCGTCGGAATATTGTTCTTAGTAATCGGTGGGATGAATATTAATAAGCGACGTGATCAAACAGCGGCCGTTATACTAAACGACATAATACTCATATTCGTTTTCATCATATCGTTAGTTAACATTATAATATCGGGTTTCGGCATAGAGTATTCAAACAACCCGCTAACGTTACAAAAAGAATATGCTCTAAAGCAAGGCTCTTAATAATAATGCACTCAATGTCTCAATGATTGTTAATAAGTGTACAATTAAGTTTTTAATACGATCATGTTGTTGATGAAACAGGTAAGCGCGGCAGCGTTAGCGGTTATTTTAACAAATCTAAACCTGCACAAAGGTGAAAAGCAGAGAAACATGGCCGCTGTGTTAAACCATTTAGCGCTCGGGTTTGTAACAGGAGCTTTGTTCTGTGACGTTATTAAGATGAGTTTTGGTTTGGATCCTGCACTTTCAATTTATGATTTAAGAAATAGTTCTACAAAACCATAATTCACTTTATTATTTTATTTTTTAATATGCTTATTTATTTTGTTTTTTTATGTTTATACATTTTTATTTTTTTATTTGCAAGGTTGTCGTCGGTATACTGTGCGTGGCATTAGGATCCTATTATAATTTGAACAAAATAGAGGATCAGAAAAAAGCAAACATTCTTAATAATATTTCTTTATCCGTCAATGTTTGTATTGTGGCTATCGATGTTATTGTAAACGTTTTCTTACTAAAAGATAAAGATAAAATATGAATATTCTGTACATTTGAAAGGAATACTATATCCAAAATGGAAATGTTGATTAAAATCTATTATATAGACAAATAATGTATCTTTCAGTGTCAAGTTAATATAATAAACTTTGATATGTTAAAATTGGCAATAAGAATATTTCAATTAGATGAAAATATCTATTTAATATTTATGAAAATAAATTATTTTGCCACTGATTGATTTTACTATTTTAAAAATATTTTGACTTGGATTTGTTTATTAATTTTTAATTATTTATTTAAATTTATCATATTTAATCTGAATTTCAACTATTTTTATGTACATTTATATTAAAGTTGTGATGAATTTATTTAGTTAAGAAGTGTATTAAATGTTTATTTTACATACATTAATCAACTATATTATTATTATTAATATTTGGTTTATATTATAATGATTCAATAAAAATAATGATGAGATATTCACAAAAAAATATAAAACAAAACATCTCTCCTATTATTATTAGCTTTACTTTGTATTATTTTAATAAAGGCAATTGATTTTTATGACGTGTTATTTTTTTTATTAAATATGAAACTAATTTTGTATTTAAAATATATTTATTAAAAAAAACTCAAAATAACACAATACAATCAAATTTAACATTTTTTAAATAACCTATACAATAGTCGATAATCTAAAAAAATAGATTTTTAATATGTATGCAACTTTTAAATAACAATTTATTTAACACATACTCTAAAAAAATACATTTATAAGAAATAAATATGATAATAAATTAACACATAATTTGTGTGTTCAACTTCAAATATAATTATTTATTTATCTATAAGCACCAAAGAAGTATTTAAAAATACACCATAATTTACTGAACCCGTTTTTCAAATTTGTTAGTTGAAAACACACCAGATTGAGGTAATTATTCTTAAAAAATATAAGGTATAGACGTTTCGTTTAATAGTATTAAAAAAATAACCCACAGCCTCATATAAATATTAATAAACAAACTTCATATAATATACACATTCACTATTGTTTGTATTTGCTCCGTTAAATTAAAGTTTATATATATAGATGTTTAGGTAGGTATGCATATTAATTATATTGTGTCAATATTTGTGAAAGCATAATCAAAAGTTATATAGAGCTTAATCTATATTTACGATACAGATAGTACGTTTAAAATGAATCGATACGTTTACATGACATAGCAGTACTTTGTTATTACGTCATATTTTATATTACGGTGCATAAGATTAAAGTCACTCGAATATTTAAAAACAAAGTATTTCCTAACTTCTGCTATCTTTAACTCTATCACATTCTTGATCAGATTCGGTGCTATCCGACTTTATAGTTTCATCAGATTCGTCTTTATCCGTGTGGGCGCAAGCGTCTTTAACATGTTTGTTAAACACTTCCGGTTTATCTAAGTAAACGTGATGTCCAGCTCCAGTTATGATCTATCAATAAAATAATAATTTGAAAATATATATATTTTTAACTTGAAAAAAAATTAAAAATACCTACCTGAACGTTAACATAAGAATTTGGTCTTTGATTTTTGATATTTTCTCCGGTGATATTGTCCACCCAAGATCGTGATCCAAACAGCATCGTTATCGGGATATTCGCACACAAATCGTCCATTCTATTAGTAATAGGATTCTTGGCCCAGCCGAAGCCGTGCATCATTGCATGAAAAGCACTTTCACCACTATACAAAGATCAAATGAAAAGGTGTGACTTTCTAAAAATTTAGGTTGGCTGCAAAAAAAAGTATAATTACCTCGGTGTTTGAGCATTGCATTGATGGATGTATTGCGGTATGACTGATTCGGCTTCGGGCACCATTGGTGCAAACTTCTTAACTATATCGGGTCTGGCCTTTTCCACTATCCATTGTCCGAAAGGTCCGGCTGCTCTTAAAGCCCATAAAGGATTCAAAGGTTGAACGGCTGTCACTACGGCTCGCACCCAAAGTGGTAGTTGATAGCGTTCAGAGACGTTAGCGGGCCTTTCTGGGAAACCCCACGGATCAGCCAGAATTAGATGCTTTACTCTAAAAAATAAAAATAAAATTAGCTAACAGGTTAATATTTGTTTCTCTCCGGTTTGTTTTCACTAATTTATTTATAATAAATCAAGTAAATTTTATTTTATCCATAAAAGATGAGTTTAGGCATCCGAACCAATAAAGTTTATAAAAAAAATTTCCGCAAATCAGATTTTTTGTGTTGCTGTTCCTGCTAATGATACAGTCGAAGATATAATTCTACACTGATAAGTAAGTATTTTTTAAAATAAGAACGTCATAGTATCCAGAGTTCATTATTTAGCGAAACAATATAGATTCAACCTTTTAGTCATATGTGTTAACTTTCTAAGACATTAGTTTTATATTTAGATAATTTCAAAGTTAAGCTGTATCAAATGCTTTTTCTACATCTAGCATTAATTATCCTGTGCTTTTTTCATATTAAAATTGGTAGAAATGTGCTCAATTCGCATGCTAAGTTGGTGGGTCGATAAATGCATTTTACAAAAATCAAATTGTTCATTAATAATTTTACTACAGACAGATTTATTCAAATACCACAAGATTATTTTTTAAATATTTTACTAAGCTAGTGGGAAGGTTCTGATCGGAACGTTATATTCTTTCCTGGATTTTTAATTATATGAATTTTGACTGCTTCCCAGATAGTGCGGAAATATCGTAATGATAAGCATGCATTTAAATATTTTAGATAAGAAGTGAAGGCCATTAAGAGAAAAGTTTTTTATCAACATGTTATTCAATTTATTTAACTCAGAAGATTTTTTATTCTTTATTTTTTTTACATATTTCATTTACAAATCACACATGTGATTTTTTATACGTTTAAAATGGATGTAATTTTGTATCAGTGTTTAAGACGTTGAAAAAGCGCTGCCTGCATTTCAACCTTATTCAAATTGGTATTGGCTATATTGTATCTGATTTTTAGTGGTGGAATATTAGCATTTTGATTTTTAAACAAAATTGTTATTCTCCACAAAGAATTGTCAGCCGGATTAAGTTTTTTAAGTTAACACGGTCATGTGTCATTACTTATTTTTTGAATTTTACCGCGAATAGTGAAGGTCATTATTAATCAAAGTTTTTAATTGCGTTCTCGTATTTTTTGTCATTGCTTTATAATTTTATTTTTAAATTTAATATATTCAGCAATCAGTGGGGTTAGATCAATTTGATAAGCGGTATTTGTACGCATTGGAATGAAAGATATTTTTGGTTTATTCATTTTTTGTGAAATATATTTTTTAGAAATAATTATAATTTCTGAACTATTCACTACATTATTATATACTTTAATTTGTTAATTTATATGTTAATTCAAATGTATAGAAATAATTTATAAGGTGTAAAAAATTGCATGCATATTTATATTTATAGATATTTCCAAAGCCAAAGCAGGTGAGATAAAGACACATTTACACAATAGTCACATTAAATATTATTGTTAATTATTTAAACAAATTTATTTTTCACATATATTGGGCTAAATATAATATTAGATTTACACCTCCTTGCTAGTGATTTTAGAAATAATTTAAGAAATTGGGTAAAATGTGATTTGACAAATATAATTGATGTTTCAAAGATGTTCTAGTGTTTCCTGCCACATTCTCATACAAGATCTTTTATTTAGAAATAATTTGATATTAAGGGGGAAACATTACGACACATTAGTATAATTCTGGGATTTGAGAGATTAATGAATAAAAAAGAGAAGAATAAGTAAAAATTGAATTGATTCAACTATTGAAATAATGTAGCAAAACTTTTTGACAATCGCTACATATAAAAAAACCTTTTTGAAACATTTTGATGAGTCGAGATACAACACAAAAGATTTGAAGCATATGGAGCAAAGTATTGATAAACTAGTAGCAGAATTATTTTTATTATTATAATGAATCATGTAAATAAAAAAAAACATAAATATAATATGGAATCGTGGTATAACGAAACGTAATTTTAAAGGTGCAACAATATATTAAGTTAATATAATAAAATGTATTAAGAGTGTATTAAATGAGTAGTATTTTGAATAATTAGCTGCACCGTACGACCAACAAGTAGTTTATTTATACAAATGTACAATATGAAAAGCCAAAGTTGAAATTATTTTTTTTAAATATTTTTCAAAAGTTGTTAAAAATAAATATTACCTGAAAAAAACACGATTTTTAGAAGACAATTTAATTGAGCGATATATAAAATAACTTTGCAACGAATCCTTTTCCAAAGAAAAAATCCGAAGATTTACATGACATTACGCACAAAGCATTTATTTTATGGAATCAAGTATTTATTTAAATGCACATATCTCTTAAAATAATTCCTTGTTTAATCGCACCCATTTTTTATAATATAATAATAATAAAATTTACCAATAAAAATAATGATTCATAATATAATACATAATCCCAAATTTCCCAGATTGTTTGAAATTCTGAGAAATAAAATAAAATATGCATAAAAAAAAAATAAAAAAATTACTAAGCGCAAATATTTGTATGACCCCCTGGTCAAGCGACAAACGACAAGCGAAATCTTACACATATACGGGCAATATTTACAATATCAAAAAGGTCTGCATTTATCATAACGCCTTTTTTTTGTATATCTCTAATAATCCATTTAATGTATAGCTCTGAAAATAAAATATTTTTCTTATCTGTAAACTTTCACAATGATAAGGATAAAAGGTTTTCTAAGAAAGTACTTTCACTATAAGCATACTTTTAGCCTTCAAGCTGTTTCATAGATAAAGAATAACAATTGAATAGATTATGATAAGTGATAACTTGCAAGATAAATTTCAAGGGTTTAACCCAAATATTGCAATTTTTTTACTTATGAATATTGACGAAAGATATTATCGAAGCTTCAAATAATTAGCATAATATAATTACCTCTCAGGATATTGCATGGAGTATGAAGCAGCGACGAAACCACCCATACTATGTCCAAGAAGATAAAATTGATCAATATTCATCTCTTTACGCCACTCCTCCACCGAATTGACCAGCTGCATCTCGGCTAATTTAGCATCAGAGCTAAACGCCGGTCTAGAACTCCTCCCGAAACCTAATTCGTTCAATTAAATAATTTATTTGACTGAATATAGCTTTATATACATATTTGTTTATTCACTACCTAGCAAGTCGATGGCATAGACAGGTCTGGTTGTAGATAGAGAGTCTAAATTCATCACCCACATAGCGACACCCGCACCGAGACCGTGCAGCAGCAACAGAGGCGTCTTGGGCGACTCTTCATTGAGCGATATCGTCCATATTTTATCAGCTTTGCCGACGACCGGTCCGATATCGACGAACCAGCCCCTATACGACGACTTGAGACCTTAAATTACAATCAAATAATTGAAATGCAAAAATAGATGACACAAAAGCGTCCTTGAATTCTAATCTTTTGACTGTGAAACTGTTCGCTTTTGATATTACAAGTTATGTAATTATAAACAAAATGATTCACTTGTTATTTAGGACGGTTTTGCGATACTCACATGATAAAATTTTTTTCTCCACCGATCTCAACATGACGATTGAGGACGTAGACCACGTTAACCAGCTGGGAAACCACCCACTGTAAAAGATTAAAAAATATATATATTATACGTATGCACCGCAAAGCTTAGATTAACCTACATAGTATTGGCTTTGGTCTCTACTGTCAAGCTATTTTTAGAAATAGTAATCAAAGTTACATTTTTATTATTATTCAAATTATCAATCAAAGTAAATATAATTACAATGCAAAATTATGAATCATTCTTTAAATTCTCATAATTATCTTTAATTATTCAAAAGTTACAGATACTGAATGCAAACAAAACAATAACGTATTGTATTGACACACAATCATAAATTTTATTAATGAATTAAATAAATATAACATTATGAATGAAATTTTTTCATTATGAACGTAAACGTGAAACAAAACAATAATCCGGAATGTTCTATGGCCAAAAATAATTGACACGTTCTTTTAATTGGTATAAGTGAAAATTTCAAACCTTAATAAAGCAATTAAAACAGTATTGACGGAAAAGAAATAGATAGATTAACTCGAATGACAAATCGATATAATTTTCAAGTTTACGTCACTTGTTGCATGGAATATGAAAAAAAATGATTCAATAGTTTAAAGTGCGCACATCTATTATTCGCCAATTGAAGTTTAACAAATATTGCAGGTTACGTATAATAGGTGAGATAAAACGTCAGGTATTCTTACCCATCTTTCGGATTGATTATTTCACACTCCTTAGCCATCGTCTACCAGAACCGACTGAATCTACGACCGAAGTCATTCGCACAAACAATCGATGTTGCCATGCGAACGGAACTTCTCCATTAGCGTATGATATTTTCCCTAAATGTCAAAGTTTTCCCTACTAATGCGATGTACTGTCAAAATTGAATTATAAAATATTCAGCAAAACTAACTATTTACTTAAAATTAGATATTATTTTCATTTTAAAATCTACTAATGACCGATATCAATCATTTGTAACATTTGTTTTTACTAAAATTTTTATTAAAAAATAATAATATAAACAAACATACAGATAAATGCCTTGATAACTGCATTTATATTGGAATGAAAAAGTTATCACAACTTTTTTAAATGATGTAGAGAATATTTAATATTGCTTCAAGTATAATGTTATATATATTTTTTTTTCCAATTTTATTATTTAATTTATTGAAGTGCAATTTATCTTCTTTCCCCTTAAGTTGTGAGAATTCAGATGATGCTGAAACTCAAATTAAGAACTAAATTTAGGTAACCATATTTTGAAAATACAAAAGAAGGATACTAAAAAAGGCCATTTCGGATATTTTTGTTCACTGAGAGATACTGCGGGAGCAAAAAAAATATGGTCTCGGAAAATTTTGTTGGAAGAATAAAAAAGAAAAACAATATTTTTAAGGAAGACAATCCTTCTCAAAGGATGACATCTAGCCACCTTAACAAACTGCAAGATCATATTAGATTATTCTCATTGTGCAGCTTGAGTACTAACAAAATGTAATAATCACTAATTTTGATCTCCCAAATACGATAGAAATTAAAAATATACTAAGGTCTGCATGAGATTCGAACCCGGGTCTTTCAAATATTAGTCACCGACCACCGGTCTTTAGTTTAAAATAAATTTTACGTCCTAGATTGAAAATTTTGAAATCACGTTATCTAATTTTTAATTAAAAAACTCCCGCTGCACTGTCAAATGAGTCTCAAAAAATACATAAAGAATTCGCCATGCCCAGATCACAGACTTTTTCGAAATAAAATAGTTTTTAAACTGGTGGGGAATGCGGGCCAATAATCCCTCAAGACTTCCTTAAGAAAAGCGATAATTGAGTTGAAAAGCAGATTTTATTAAAAAATTAGCTGCGTTGACATTAGATTGTAATAGGAACAAAATAAATCTTATAATAAAATTTATTCAGGGTTAATAAATAAATTGCACACATAAAAAGGATTTTAATACTAAATACTTATTCAGTAATGTGTGCAATTCAATACATCATGAAATCAATATGCAGTTACCAAGGTTACGAAACCTCTAACATAAAATAACCACATATTTAATGATAAAAGTAAGACTAGCTTAATTACCTAACAAAATGGTTCAACCAGTGTTTATGTTAGAATTGAACCACAAGATTGTTCCGGGTATTGTAACTATTGGAAAGTATGACGGAACACATGCATGTTTAACGGCGGCGACTACTGCTGATAAGGTATTCTTTTTTAAATAATATTTTTTAATTTTATACAAATATAAATATCGAAAAAACAGGTAATCATTCACAATCCACACAAAAATACAACGCTCAATTCTGGTAGAATTCAATGGTCGGAATCGCACAAGGAAGTAGCTATATTAAATTTGAGCCAATCTATCACTTATCTTGCTGCAGGTCAGATATGTGCAAAAAAAGAAAGAGATATGCTATTGATTGGATCACCGACACATTTATTAGGTAGTTGGTAATATTTGTATTAATGAATAACATAAAATTTATATTAATTTTATAAATAATTTTAGCATATGATGTTCAAGAAAATGCTGATTTATATTATAAAGACACTCCGAATGGAGTCAGTATAATAATTATCGGACATTTTGGTAAAAGCAATCAGCCTTTGGCTATAGTAGGTGGAAAGTGTTCGGTCCACGCGTTGGACTACCAGGGAAATGAAGTGTTCTGGAACGTCGTGGGCGAAGAAGTGAAATCTTTGATTTTGATGGATTACGATAAAGATGGAACTAATGAAGTAAATAAAATGTTATTATTATAACTAAATATAGAATTGTTGATGAACTGTGTTTCAGCTTATAGTTGGTTGCTGTGATTACATGATTAAAATTTTTAAAGAGGATCAAATTTTATGTGAGATATCTGAAACAGAGATGGTTATTCAGTTAGCTGTGATGCAAGAAGTAAGATTTGCTTATAGTTTATCGAATGGAACTGTTGGTGTATACGAAGAAGGAATTAGATTATGGAGAGTCAAAGTAAGATTTATTTTTTGGTACAATATTAAAAACTATATAGATTCATAAATATTAAAAATTATGCTTTAGTATTATGAATAATTTTTTTTCACGAGTAATAAATATATAAAACAGAGTACAATACAATAGATGATTCTTTTAAAAATAATGACTGTTACCAAAACTTGCATATTATAAATACATTTTCACCTGATGCTTTGAACTAATTTATTTTCAGTCTAAAAATATACCAGTGAGTATTTATTGTTATGATCTATTGGGAAATGGCAACAATCAACTCATAACCGGTTGGACCAATGGAAAGATTGACTGTAGAGATGTTAAATCAGGAGAAGTTCTATTTAAAGACAACATTGGACATCCCATCGCCGGTATTGTGGAAGCTGACTATAGAGGAACAGGAAAATCTGATTTAATATGCGTTTCCATAGAAGGAGAAAGTAATTTTCATCTTAAATTCATTATTATCGGTAATGCTAAAAATATGTGCTGTTTATTAGTTTATTAGATACAGGAAATAAAAAAGAATTAGGTTTTAACTATTTATATAATCTCCATCTGAATCTATCAGTTAAAAAAATCCATCTGAAAATTTCAGTATTACAAGAAGCATATATTAAATCTAGCGTTTCTTGGTTCACACTGTATGAGTTGAGAAACACTACAATTGGTGTCGAAGTGATAGATTCATTATTTGTTAGCAATTCAGAATACATAATGCCTTTCTGCTAGATTTTCTTTGTCTACTCATTGCAAATGAGAAACACATTCACCAATTTTAGTTGGTGCGACATCCACTGTTTCAATTTAGATCGCAAACATACATAGTTTCACCATCAAATGTATTGATCCAAGTCTCTCTGATTCACATCAATCTCGGAAAACGTTGTATCCATAGTTAAAGGCTTTTCTCCATCTGTTTCACGCACCAATGAAAACCATATTTTAAAATACTATTTAATTGGCCACAATTATTTTCGTTCTAATCACAAATGTTTTCTAAGCGCATGAATATGAGTTCGATTCCTTCAATGTTTAAGCAATGGATGTTACAGCAAAAAAAATACAAAATGTACACCCCAAGTTCTTATGTTATGCAATTTAATAACAACTGTCTATAAATGGCACATATTTATGGCATAACTATTCTATACATATTTATGGGATAATATATTCATAAATGTTACAGTACGTGGATATATGACTTCTCCTGATCACAACGCAAATTTGAGTTCTAAATTCGAGCACGAAGCTTTGCGTGAATTGTTTTCTAAGAAACAAGCTCTACTTTTAGAGTTGAAGCATTACGAAAGCAATACAAAGTTTAACGAGCAATATGAAAAGAACAAGGAGTTGAACGATACGATTCCTAGCTCGATGGGAATCATACCGGCAAATACTAGACTACAAATCGGTTTAGCGACTAATTTAGGATCAGATAAAATAAAGCCCCACGTAGAAGTATCTGTATCGACAATAAATTTCACCATAATAAAAATTGTGATGATATTTGCTGAAGGTATATTTGAAGGAGAGACTCTCATAGAGCATCCCGATCAACATGAACTGAGTAATGTAATGAATATTGCTCTAAATCCTCCCAGAGATGTACCGATCGATATCCATATCAAGGTTTGTCGATTAAAATATGTAATAACAAATATTATCAATTAAATTAAATTTTATATTGAAGGCGTTCGTCGGTTACGCCGATAGTCAGCAGTTTCACGTTTTTGAACTTACGAGACAACTGCCAAGATTTTCAATGTATTGTATGCCAGATTCAGAAAATCAAAAATCTCTCGATATTCCTTCGAGTCGTGTAACGTTTAATGTAACGGAAAGAATGCAACGGATTTGCATTTGGATCAATCAGAATTTTCTTCTGCCTGATGACGTTGAAGTCGATCAAAACAATCAACAAGAGTTACACATTCTTTTGCATTGCCTGAGAGACAACACCAATTTGCTAATGGATTTTGAGGCAAGCGGTGAAGTTAAATTCAGTACGTCAAATATGGAACTAGCTGGTGATTTGATTCAAAGTTTGGGAGTGTTTTTAAATTTGGAGCATTTGCAGGTATATGTAAATAACAAAATCGTATTCAACGTTTATTTTATAATTTTTAAATTTGATAAACGTTTACATATGTGTACTTTTTAAAAGGCAAAGAGTAGCTTCCCGGATGATGAAAAATTGTTGAGACGACTTTTGGAGAGCTTAGATGAGATACAAGAAACGAGATTAAGATTGGATACCGATGCTGCAGAGCAGATGCAAAATATACGCCATTTAATAACTATAGCTGACGAAAAGAAGACTTTTGATTTGTTAGTAGGTATAAAAAAATAAAGTAGTTCATTAGTAATGTATCTTAATTATTTTAGAAATGATATGTTGATGTGTTATAATGAAATTATGGACATTAATAAGGACTTAATAACGAGCAACACAATTAGATTAAACAATCATCATGAAGGAGCGGAAGCTTTAAAGACGATTAATAGTATCATCCAGAAGAGTTCACGATTAAGAAGTATGCCAATATAAATACAGATCAACCTAAAACATGATTATAAATGTTATTATTTTACAGTAGGAAAATACACCATGGTTATGGTTAATCATTGCAGGTATGCTATAAAAAGCAAGAATGTCGATAGTCTTATTAAAATAATCAGAACTGGAGAAGCCTGAACTGATCTGAGTAAGATATTATTCATGAAATAAAACGATCAAGATACAAAACACAATTTTATTTCAATATATGTTACAAAATAAAAAAATAATGATTAAATATAAATTATTAATAATCACACATATAGTTTAAAATAATACAATTTGAGGTATGTCATTAATTAAAAATTCTTTGAGTCGCATAATGTACATCGTCGGAGCTGACGTTGAGTAAAATCTTTTGGTTGATGTCGTTTCTTGTGTGGTCGTTAATGATTAACCTTGATGAACCGAGACGGACGCATACGCCCAATATTTCGGTAATTGTAGGTACTTTTAAGCCGACGAAAGCGCATATCGTTTCCATTTGTTTGTAGACCATATGGAATGACGTTTCTTCAATACCGGTCCTTTGAACCTAAGATTAAATGTAATAAATAAATATATACTAAGACCTCTTTTTTCAGTCAATCGACGTCGTTTTAGTTACCTCTGATGAAATCGCTTGTAAAAATATTTGTTCCATCTTTGAGCATGATTTAATAGCTTGTACTTTAGGACTTGCTATCATTTCTGCCAGAGCTTGATTCACATGCGACAAGGAAACTTGAGTAGTAAGATGATTTATTCTTTCGTGGACTTCAGCCAACTCTACAGCTCTTCTGCAAATGTCCAAAGCTCTACGAGCATCTCCTGAAACTGCTGCGACTTTCCTAAATAAAAAAAATAATAGAAAATATGAGAATTGTAAGATGGTGTTTTGATCAGCAGATAACGAATCTCTAATTTAATATATGCATATAACACAACTTCATTGGGCTACTTTATCAAGTCTAAAGATGGTGTAAAAATAAATAAAAAAATTAAAATCATGATTCAAATTTTCACTTTTTTGCCACAAACATTTATAAAAAGATATGTTCATTACAAATCAGTAATGTTTTTGCCTAAGGGCCGTCTTCATTAGAATTAGCCAAGATATTTACAAGATATATTTATTTAATAAGTTTCATCTTGATATAATTTAAACTACGGCCCCTGTCGTGTCCTAAAAAAACATTTAAATTACATTTTTTTTATAAATTTCAGATTCGATTATGAAACGTTTAAAAATTTTTGAATAGCCACTATTTTGAAACAAGAATATGGATCAGGGTGACTAGGGAACTTAGCCTAGATATTTACAAGATATACTTTTAGAACAAGTTTCATGTTTGCTTCAGAAATTTTGAGAAAGAGCGACTTGTGATCTATGCATAATTGATTGTGGATATGATAATGTATGATTATTACCGAGCTACTAATTGGACTGCATCACTGTTAAAAGCTCCTGTATCGGCAAGTCTTGCTGATACAATACTTTGCAACTGCAAATGTGTGTACGGTTGGAATGTTAATCTAATAAAAAAAAATACATAAATTAATAAAATAATCCTTTATAAATAGATTAATAATGATAAATACCTAGTAAGACCTAATCGGCTTGCAACTCGACCCATCAATAAACGTTCAGGAAGATCCATGGTATTCGCTATGGCAATGACAACTAAATGTGCTACATTCTTGGACGGCCAATCTAATAAATTATAAAGAACGTCTTGTCTGCGATTACATAACACATCCAACTGTAAAATGAATAATTAAAACAATATTAAAAAGATTATTTTGATGATTAATTTATCTATAATACCTCATCAATTAGTAGAACTGTTGTAGATCTTCTCGGTGCCGGTTTTGTGAATCTAGCTTCTAGCATATTACAAGCCTGCTCCCAAGCTACCCTCTTTCCCGTCAATTGCTTATAAATATGTACATATGCTTGTCTAGGTTCCGTTAATCTCATTCCGTTGATCTCTATGAAGTCAAACTTTGGTAGTTCGTCTAATTTTTCTTGTTTCTTCAAACACCTGATTACTTCAGTGACTGTAGCTGTTTTTCCAGTACCAGGAACTCCAGATATGTACATACAACTATTTTAAACATAATTAATATTTAAACTGAATAAAAATATTTGGATACAAGTAAAAATTACCCGCCAATGTTGTCTACTATTTTATTTTCCACAAAACTGTATATATTATTGAATTCTTCTTCTCGGCAGGGTAAGCTCAGAGGAACTGAGGATACATGCAAACTTTCTCTAGCGGTTTGTAAAGCTCCTTCTGTAATTAATAATACAATATTTAAAAAAACAATTGTCTCATACGTTAAATTATTTTAAAACTATACGAACCTTTGATTTTTATAGGTATTTTACGAGCACTGATTGAGGGAGTAATATCAGATTTTAATAACGATTTTCTTGTGGGAGTAAATTCGGTTTTCATTAACGATTTTCTAGCTTTCGGTGTTCCAATACTCTTGTCTTTCTTAGGCGTTTTTAAGATGAATTCCTCTTCGTCGCTTTGTTCATACTTTTTATTATACTTCTTTGCTTTCGGAGTTGCGCATTTATCAATCATATTATCAGTATCAGAATCATTAGAATATTTATCGACTCTGGCCGATCTAATTGATCTTCTAGTCGGAGTTTTTTCAACGTCCAAATTCTCAGATTTATTTTTGTGGGGCGAAAGATTGCCAATAACACTCTTTCGACTCTTTTTCGGTGTTACATTTTTATGTGGCAAATTATTTCCTTCTTTATAACTGTTGGTAATATCTCTCATGAGAGTAAGCTTTGATTTTTCTATCTTTTTCACGACCCATTCGTCGCGATCGTTTAAGGACGACGCTGCAAACTTTTTAATCAAAGAATTCGGAGTACCAATCTTGCTTTTTTTATCGACCGTTTTTTTCTGGGGCGTTTTTAATAGATCCTGATTTAAAGGAAACTCCATTCGTTCATCTTCTAACACGGGTGCTAGCACTAACTTTTTTTTCGTTAGTGGAATAAGTTGATATCTACATAAAAACTTTGGTATTTTAGATGGACAACTTCCGTTTTGTGTTATAATAGCTGTTGTCGGTAATTTGACGATTTCACATTTTTTATAAAATGTTTCTATTGAGACGTCTTTATCATACGGACGATAATCTTCAATAAACTTAAAACATAATAAACAATAAAGTAAACTAAAAAAATACATAAATAAGACTTATTTACCTCTGAATCACACAATACTATATTTGTGCCACAAAGAGTACTTGATGGAACATCATGCGACTTACAGTACCATTGAACATGCGCTCTGAATCTATCAGATAAATCCTTATCATGGCTTTGGTATAATTTAACAATTTTCCCAATATCACATCCTTCGACCGTATCCGGTTCTGCTGCGTCTGCATTTGAGATCAATATGTAATCTCCAATACCAGCAACAATGTTTCTAAATTGGAATTTACTATAACAAACATTAAAAAATACGTTATAAATTATCTTTTGATACAAATTATTTATATTTTTCATACTAACGTGTAAAAATCCACGATCTTATATCTAAAATCAGGATCATTCGAATGTTCCCAGTCAACTTTATCGCTCAACCATTGTACAGGAGCAGCCATTTTCTATTAAAAGTGAAACTAAAGTAAATTATAAATGCAAAAGTTAAATATACTGAATGCAAATATATCACCTGTCGTACGTCAACAACTTCGTGTCACAATATGGCGCGAAACGTTGACATTTGGGTTCGTAAGTTTTTGGCCAAAAGCTTTGCTTTGTTGCGCTAGATTTAACACTGCTAAACTTGTTCAATATTTAATAAAATTGGAATTATGATTTTTATTTACAGGAAATAAATATAAAAACATTTTTGCACCTATAAAAATGATTAATAATTTTTTTTATTAAAACTGATCTAAAATATGTTTATATAATGTGGTGGATTAAAGTTTTTTAAGTTTAATTTTCCCCTGTGTGAGGAAAAATAGTGATTGGAATAACACAAAATAAACTTTATAATAAGAGTCAAAGTCGAAACAAATTATTATAATATATATAAGTGCTGAAAAAGAATAAATGCATTAGACATCGCATGTATTCTGTATAAACGCTGGCATTGAATAACCAAATATTTACATGCATAATAATAATAAAAATTCAAGTTGAAAACTTTTCTACGCAAACATCAATCATATGTGAAGCAAAAAATCCGACTAACGACACTTGCAGAATATTTATTTTTGTTACTTTTAATAATTACTTATATATTGTAATTTTTAAAGTAATTAGTATATAAATTGTGAAAAATAAACAAAAAACGAACATTTTATTTTACATACATATGTATAGAGATATTTACACAATAAGGTGTTATCTACATCGAATGCACATTACAGTTAAATAAAAGGTTAACTATTCTTTCGGCAATGACATACAACTTGTTCCTATATTAAATTTTATCTTTTGATAATGTTTATTTCATTATCATTTAAAAGGCTATTTGTACAATATTAAAGATGAAAAGCTAAAAAAAGCATTGTTTGTATAAGCTCAAAACGGACGGTAAAGCAGCAGAACCTGCTTGTACTAAACAAATATTTTGGTGTGAGTTATTTATAAAGGTATGGTGAAAATGTGGCTCTAAAAATTTTATGCTGTGGACGAGTGTCTTGAAAATGAAAAAGGTCGTAGACGCTCATCTAGGCGTTAGTTAAATTAAAATCACGTACAACAATTAGACCCAGCCCAAAGATATTCAGCGCCCCGGGAAAAATGGTCACCTCGGAAATGTCTTCTTTCTTTTTTGTGATCGATTTTCGTGTGAGCAAGTTTCTTTGTGACCAAGGTTCATATGAACAATAGTCCATGTGAGCAATCTTCCTGTGACCAACGTTCGTGTAACAGTTACTATGCGAGTAATAGCCCATTCACCATTAAAAAGGATTACCGAATAAAATTTTTGGGCATTGGTTACTGATCACTGGTTTAGTGGGTGTAGGTATTTCCCGGATATGTACAAATCTAATCATCCAGCCGTTGTTACTTCCCGAGCACTCAACGTGCTGCTTTTTGTCATACCCAATACACTTTACAACTTTTTTATTTTGTCAATAAATCAAAAGTAATTACAATAAGTCATATTAAGTTAATATAATACAGTCTTATTTTTTCAGAAAAATTGAAGAATAAGGAATATATATCACAAAAAGGGTAGAATCTCTGGAATTTACCATTAAAAAACGGTCCACAAGGTAGCTACTTTCAGTCTTCTTCGTCTATTATAATGATCGGCGTAGCTCCACTTGATGAGAATTCGAATGAGCTCTATTGCGTCGCAGGCAGGGGATTTTTTGATGAACCGCTGACAGAAGCGAAATTCGAATAGAAGTATAGGCGTTATGTATACACTTTCAGTTATTTGCGCTGTGGTATTCATATATTCAAAATGTCAGTTGTGGTAGGGTCTTCATATATAAAAATTGACAAAATAATGTATAATTTAATAGTCTTTAAGCATTTTTTTTAAAAATGATTTATTAATTTACGCATAAAAATAAGTTTTTTTTTATGTCAAAAGCTGCATTAGTTTTTTAAAGTACACGAAGATAATAATTTTGCCTTTATTTATGAAGGATTGCACTAAAAATTGAATAGAATACTTTTAATGCATATCTCAAGTAATAACTAGAGACTCAAAAATTATAGCAAATCACACAACACAAACGATCTTATTTATTCATATAGTTTACTCTTTGCATTTCGTCGCTAATACCTTAATAGCTTAATAGATTAATACCAACCAAAGTATGCACAATAATACACACTTTGGTTGGTTACCATTATATTTTTTTATTTGGTTATCATATAATTATTTTACCCGCTGTCTTTGTGACGTTGATCCATTATATTTTAGGTCTTTGATGTGTGAATAAAAAACACTATCCAGTATTTATAAATAAATAAATATATAAAGAATAAAACACCCATCGTGAAATAAATAATAGAATATGATGATTTACTACTAACCACGGTTAATTTTCAACATAGTGAAAATAGACCACTTGATATGAAACAAAACTAATGGATATGTGTGGGTATTCTCCGGTCAGTTGCGCTGTTAATGCAAAGGTTAACTTAACGACACAACGTAAAAAAGAAAACAACAACTCATTCGGACAAAAGGTCAAACGCAAACGAGGATAATAATACATTACACAAATCCCGGCGTCTGTTATTAATATAAAACTAGTAGTTTCTAAAAGAAATGGTGAATATGCGTCTATGTGAAGAAACCTATATGAAATTGATGAAGTATGCTGTTAAATTTCTATGCCCTTTACTAATATTAACAAAAAATGTGTTATTAGAAGAAAATTATTAAATTTGGTCGATTAAACGGTTTCAGTTAATATCGGATTTGT
This sequence comes from Plectrocnemia conspersa, assembly GCF_051122295.1. NCBI lineage: Eukaryota > Metazoa > Arthropoda > Insecta > Trichoptera > Polycentropodidae > Plectrocnemia > Plectrocnemia conspersa. The sequence continues at coordinate 15,778,100 of NW_028277172.1, forward strand.
ATTAGTGACTAGAAAAAAATAATAACGAATTCAAACGAGTGTGGGCTCTTTTGCTGGTAATTTAACTTATTATCTCTTTTTACTAATTAATATTTATTGAAAAGATAGACACGTACCACAGTTTATTTTCAATACGATAAGTAAAAAAACATTTTAGTAGTACATTTGCTGTTGAAGTGAATAGCACATCTTAATACTATAATAATAGTCATAATGGATATTAATACGATCTTAAAATCACTATGTTTATTCTATATTTTTCCAATATATATTGGGGCGTCATCTGGACGAACTTGTATTTAAGAATTTATTTTAATTTTTTGTTTTTAAGACTTCTTTATATAGAAATAGCACTATTCATTTTTGACAAAATAACTATTGTTTTATATGATTATTTGCAACCAATCAGACACATCATTACTTAAATTTTTCTAAGCTAAGATTTGTTTTATTAAAAATGCTTTTGAAATAAACCTTCTTTATTAACCCGTTTCTTCATATGTTCATAATATGCGAGCCAAAATATACTGTTCCAACTGTAAAATAACACAAATTAAATTTAATCTTACAAAAAGTTACTTATTTGAAAATGGATAGTATTTTTCGGTCACCGTATACGTGTATGTACATACTTAAATTAACATTTTCTCATGTTTATAGATATAGCTAAAGACGTTTTGTTCGGCGGTTCTATCCAATTTACAATTGACACGAACTTAACGAATAATTACTTAAGGATTGCTCATAATTATGAAGAAGCATTTGAATTAAATTTTAATAATGAGGTTATTAATTTAATACTAACATATTATTAAATGTATGATTTTCAATGTATATTTAACAATTTAGGTCATACAAATAGACTCTAATCATCCAGATTGCATAGAATGGGTCGATAATAATACTTATATTTTATCAAATATTTCCCAATACAGTCAGGGTACTTGGCACTTTGGAAAAAAAAATTTTTTTATACTTCAACTTGATATTGCTGTAAAATGTAATTACTTATTTTATACATTTACATACATGTATTAACAAACTACTTTACAATAATACAAATGTCGATTATCATACTTTTAGACTTACCTGCAACAAATTCTACGATAGCTACCACTTTGGGATCGAGCATTTATATTGACTGTTCGTTAAATAACCAAATACAACCAACATATTGCAGTATCGTTAACAATCATGGGAAAACTGTTAGCGGAAATCATTTGTTAGCCATAAATCCAGTAAAACTAGAAGATGTAGGAACATGGAAGTGTAAAATGGGCTTGCACAATTCAATCAGGGAATTTATTCATGACGTGATTGTGAAAATAAAACGTTAGTCAATAAACGTATAATATTATATCTGTTATTTTTTATAATAAACTATTTTAGCTGATGAAAACATCAATAGTACAACGTCAGTTGGTACAATGAATAAAGAAAGCAAGCTTGTGGAATTAAAATGCACAATTAAAAAACCTACATTTAGAGTGAATTGGTGTAGAGCTGTAAGTCCTAGTGGAGAATATTTTACACTCATTGATGGGCATTTTGCTGACAAGTATTCTTCTATCGGTACAAAGTGAGTTCATAAATTTACACATAATTTATATTATCATTATCAATGTATATTATCATTATCATTGTATAATATCATATAATTGTATAATATCATAACATTTTTAATTTTGAAAAAATATATGATTTTGTAATAGATCACAATTTTGTGACATATATGTAGTTGTCTTGCAATACATCAAATTTAAATACAAAAAATACTATTTTATCTCATATAATTTTTTTCGCAGATTAAATAATAATACATGCGGAATTGAAATTCACCTACCACTTAGTACAACTACAGATGTTGGACGATGGCGAATTGATATAGGAGAAACAAATGATGTTTTTACAGGGTGTTTCTTCGATGTTCCAGATGATAGTAATTAATATTACATGGTAGTAATGGAATTATGTTAAGATTGTTTTTAAATAATCACTTTTAATGTCTAGATATAACGTTACCAATTATTGATGTTAAAGAAAAGAGAGAATCGATCGAGATTGGCAAATCAATGTTATTTGAACACTCAGTTCCATGGCCAATAAAATATTGCTATGTGATGAATCCCAATGGTGATTTTCTTTATTCTAAAAACATAGGGTTGCTGCAGGTTGGAGTGTGCAAAATTATTGTCAAAGTTAGACCTTTCTTGAATATTATTTTACTTCTGTTTTTGGATACACAAAGCAATATATATATATGATTATTTACTTTAGAGTATGACACTACAAGGAAGATGGACTTGCGGTATACCTTCACGAAATGACACTGAAGAACTACAATTTCATACACAAGTAAAAAATATTATTAAAATCTGTAAAAATTATTGAAAATTTATATTGAAAATAATTTTAGGTATTTGTTCTTTCTGGTGGGATAATATTTGATACATATGGTAATAAACCGATCATAGGGAAACCGTTCAAGCTTACGTGTAAATCACAAGTAAAAATACCAATGGCATATTGTCGATTTATATCACCGACCCATAAAGGATATTCTTCCTCATCCAATCTTGAAACAAGGTAAATTTAAAATTTACAAGGAAATAATTATTGTTTTTTTACAATCGATATTAATATTTAAAATTACAGTAATAGCGAAAGCTCAGGCCTTGATAAAGGAGAGTGTGTTTTGTACATAAAGAAACTACAATTGAAAGATCTGGGAATTTGGACGTGTGCTGCTTCCTTTGCACCGCCATTAACTATTTTTGAAGAATATGCAACACTAAACTTAATACCTATGAATTAAGTTAATATTCATGATAATTGGTTCATTTGCCTTATTAATATATAATTTAAAGCAAGTTTAATTTTAACAAAATATGAAAGCTGTAAACGCTACAGCGTCACTTCCATAGTTGCCTAATAATTTTTCACATTACGCAGACAGAAAACACTAATTAGATATCAATGAAAATACAAAGAAAAATTAAATTAAACCATTATTAACTTTTAGAAAATTCTAATATGATATATGAATAAAAATAATTTTTAATGCGATTCTGATAAAATATTATATTCTTCGTTTATCTTAATTGTATATACTATATTAAATATGTAATCAATTGCCGAAAATATTTTATAAAAATCATGTTCATATATGTTTAATATTAAAATATATAGTATATCGCATAAATATGTAATGAATGAACTTGAAATATGTTATATTGGAATAAATTAAATTATATTATTATTTTTGCACGTATAATTTCTTATCATAAATTAACAATTATGCAGCGTAAATAACTAAAGGGAACCAAAAAAAATCCACTCTCTCTTCTAGTAGCTTTACTGTTATGTAACTTTAGAAAAATTTAATAAATATTTAGAGAGATGGGAAATTTAAACTAAAACTGAGTAAATTATATTTACGAAGCGTAGACAAGCTTTACCACCACGTCTCTAAAGTAAATAGGATAGTAACGTATAATGAAAATCTAGCGTTAAATACATGTGCTTACACTTAGACTTTAAGCTAAAAGACATTTTAGAACTTTTCTTATAAGAGATTGCGACCATTAGACTGATATTTAATAGAAAGATCATGCTTATCACAACAATAAGAGAAATATAAAACAAACAATTAATCAGACACATTTTAACGTTTGCTTGCTCGGCGTGGAGTAGCACCAGCAATACTATTATTTTTATAAATCCAAAATAAAGCCATACAAATAATATACATCTTTTAAATTATATTAAAAAAAGAAATGCTCATATGTACAAGTATTGCTTTACCGCTTCGACTGCGATTATTTTATTGCTACTTATGGACGTTATTGCTCTATGATTTATGTTGACTTTGAGAATAAATATGCTAGGGCTCTTTAATATTTGATAACAGTATAGACTCTATACTATAGACTTTACAAAAAGTCGGCTGTCCAAGAACAGTCGCTACCGTTGGCCGTAACAATTATGTGGGGCATGTTTAAAATTAATCAGAAAAAGTAGAAATTGTTTTTTTAGCGCCGATTTAATGTCATAAGGTATGCCATTATTTATTGAAGTATAGTTTAGTTACATGTTGAAATATTTTGTTAAAAGAAATCAACGGACGAAGCACCGCCGTTAAGATCCGCTAAGAAGCGTAATGCCCTTTGCCGCCGTCACGTCAGTATTACCAAAGTGCCGCCTAGTTTAAAGCATAACAAATAAATAAAAAGACCTCCACAATGTTTTTTAACCCGGATTTCAATGTTTATAGTAGCGTAAAAAAGCTACAAACCGAACAGAAGTGGTGCCACCAGTAGAAATAATGTTAAACGGTTCGTCAAGTTGCCAGCTCGCCACAACTTTGATTAATATTTTTATGATAAGAACGAAGAATACGAAGATCATACAAAGTAAACAGTCGAATATATTAATAAAACAGGTTTCGAAACACACAAGGCTAAGTCAACGGAAGACACATGCGAACTAAAGATACAAATATCGCAAATAAAAAATAATAATCATTTTCTCTCTAGTAGGTCCAAGGTTATTATCAGCACACCTATATATTATTCTTATATTCTTTTCTAAAAAAAATATAGAATTATACGGTGTTATTTATTAATACAATTTTTAGGATTAATTGATATGGTGAAAGCAAACGATATTTCATTACATAATATTTATGGAAGGGAAGATCAGAATATGATCTCAGATTTGTAATATTTCAAAAATAGTATTTCGTAGAAAGTTACTTGCTCATTCATCGTTGCGTCTAAATCACTGAACACTAAATTACTTGTAATTAAATACGTGTGTGTCCCTCAATGATCAAAGTAATGTACCTCTTTTTTATACTTGAAAAAAATTGTTGCAAGTCACGATGATCGTGTATTTTTAAGGTACCAATTGTGTAATAGTGTTTTCAACATTCCCAGCATAATTGATGTAGACGTCATCTCGCTTGGCCGGTTTCCGCCTCATTCCTCCACTAGCCAGCGAAGCGAAACACCGTCAAACAGTAACTCTATATTTAAAACTATTTTAATAACTAGTTTTAGTTACCTTTTAGTGAACGATTCCCATTTAACTATCTAACAAAATTAATATATCATAAGCAAGTAACGCAAACGACAAAAAATCTAAAAATAGCTGGCTATTAATGAGATAGTGGTATCCACATTGGATCACTGTTTGTAAACTGTACCATACTCATACACCAAGTCATTTAATAATTTAACTTCAATTTATGTTATAGAAATGCCTGTGACCTTGTACCATTTCGCACCAAGTCCGCCTTCGAGATGCGCTCTTTTAACAGCCCGAGCTTTGGGCCTGGACGTCGATGTTAAAGTAGTAAATCTGCTCAAAAAAGAGCAACTCGATCCCGAGTTTGTCTCCAAGAATCCTCAACATACAGTACCGACTCTCGACGATAACGGATTCATCTTGTGGGAGAGCCGAGCTATAGCTACGTACTTAGCTTCAACGTACGACAAGACTGGAAAACTCTATCCTCGTGATGATCTTAGCGTATTAGCCAAGATTGACAGTCTTCTCTACTTTGACGCGGGAACTTTGTTTCCTAACATCAGAATGATTGTTGTAAGTATCACTGAAAAACAATCGTTTACCAACTAATTTCATTACTAAATGTTATATACATGAAAACAATTTTAAATTTAAAAGAACAGTATGATAATATGCGATGTGTAATCGTTTCTTATCAAGCCTTATCTACTGATCAATATTGCTAGTTTAACAAGTACTTTTGCATTGATAATACAAATTTTTGAGTGCATTCATGCAGTTTTGTATTAAAACAATTTTTTTGCTTCTTAACTTAATCAATATTTGATTTGTTATATGTTTCAATAACTAAGTAGCATCTTAAAACTGACCATATATTTTGAGATACTTGTATATAATAATTTTGATCATTAATAGGCGCAGATAGATTTCGCACCTCTGTTATTGCAACATAGTTTGTCTGCACTTTGATGTTACATAATGTTTTAAATATATGATAGCTATCCTTACTGATATTATTATGGACTTCCGATATATAAGGGCTGATTAGAGTATATTCAAACAGAATTTTGATCAATAGGAGAGCGCAAAAATAATTATTACTTCTCTAACGAGCGTTCTCACTGCGACGGCGACGGCACGATTTTATTGCTTTTGACGTGGATTTTTGAGTTCTTAGACAAGAATTACCTAATCCGAAGTCATTTGGGATACATTTTTAATAGACTTGCAAATGCGGCTATCAATATTTTAATTTTAGTTTCCAGTTTTATTCATGGGAGAGACTAAAATAACGCAAGAGAGGCGCGACAAAGTAAACACATCGCTGGAATTGCTGAACATATTCTTGGAAGGCAAAAAATGGTCTGCCGGTTTGGATCATTATAACGTAGCCGATTTATCTATCTTGGCATCAGTGAGTGGACTGTTTGTAAGTATAATATAAAATATAAATGCAATATATAGATGAAGCTAAAATAATTAATATCTTTAATGTTTAGACACTCGGCTGGGACATGAAACCGTATCCCAACATTGAAAAATGGTTCGAAAGGTGCTCGACGATTCCGGGATACGAGGAAAACGTGGCAGGAGCTAAGATGCTCACGGATATGGTTAAAAGCAAACTAGAACCTGGAGAAATCTGAATTGTTTATATATTTTCTTATATCTGTTACAAGATTATAATTTTTATATTCTTTTACATAAATAAATGCGAATCAACATTATTTTTATAAATGTATACACTTTGGAATGCCTCTAAAATGTTATTTTGAATTATAAATAACTTGTATCATTTTTTTTAAATAAATCGTTTCAAAACAATTTTTTATATTATATTATTAACATATTAAAGAAATAATTATAGTAAATTATGGCATAAAAACATTTCAGGCCCTTAGCCATTTTAACTCCTCAGTAAAATAGATGTTTTAAAATTTAAAAATATATAAAAACTTCAGGCATAACTACATAAATTTATATTACTTTATTTATAAAACATAAAAAATAAATCAAGACAAAAAAATCAAATATATTGATTCTTGGTTTAAATAAAGTAATTCTTTTCTACTAGTTATATTCATTATTTCTTTTTAAATCAATTTAACTTTTGATTTATGGCTTGATTTTGACATGCTCATAAAAATAATGATACAATACAAAGAAAGAATTTCTTGAATTTGGAATTCAAAAATATTAAAAATTATTTATTATGTATATGTATATAAAATGCAATAAAATAAAAATTCTGTTCCAAAGTAGGTAAGTCAGTATTATATCTATTAGCATGTTTTTAAATATATTTTTATTTTAGTTTCTGAAGGTCAACGTATAAAGATCCCCCTAAATCAGTAATATTGAAACATAAGTTTAAGTTCTAATAAAATAAGGAAAAAGATTTAAATCAAAGAAACAAATTTATAGATTTCATCAATGAATTTATATTCTTTATGAAAATATAAAGAATATTAAAGATACAATAATTAAACCATACGTCGTGACTTTTAGTTTCAACAAAATGAGACTATTCTTTATACTCTATTACATAGTAATATACAGTGTATATAGGATATTATTGTAGCAAGGGCGCAGTAAAATATTTGAATATTATGTTAATCGACTATTTAATAATTTGGCATTTATAATAGCATTTTATATTATATAAGGGGAGGGGGGGGGGTTGCATAATTTTATGTAATTTTAAATTTGACCTAAAACAATCTGGACCCATAAAGGTTAACTTTGAATAAGGCTTTCTTCTAAATACTTGTATGCATATAATAAAATCACTTCATTCTTTCGAATTTTACTACTTTCAAACGTTCATTTCTCACCTTTCTCTCTATAACAATTGACATGGAAAAGTGCATTTTTTTCATAATCAAACCAATCTCTGCGGGATCATTCTCTTCTATGACAATCATATAGCAAATTCCTTTATCCGATAAAGTCACAGGTAAAAGCGGTAAAAACTGATCTATAATTTCTCTACCGCGAACGCCGCCAGCCCACGCGCGGCTTATGCTACTCTTTTTTATTTCCTCACTATCGGTCACGACGTAAGGTGGATTAAATAAAATTACGTCAATACTTCGATCTCTTATAGACTTCATCAGGTCGCCGTTGACGCATTCCACGAGCGCATTATTTCTCTCGCCAGTCAGCTTCGTGACGTCGCACGCTTTCGGATTTATATCAACGGCGAAACAGAAACAGGATTTGAATACTTTGGCGAAAGCCGTTATATTGATTCCAGAACCGGGACCGATCTCTAAGCAAGTGGCCGGTTTGAGTTTTTCAATTAGATCGATCTCATTCTCCAGCGCATCTAACATGAGATACGAGTCTTCGGCGGGTTCGTAGACCGATGAATAATCGTCGTTAGATAAGTGAGATAAAAGTGGAGTATCCATTTTATTTTGTTGTTATTGAATGATAATTAAATTACGCAGCATTTCCTGATTCTTCGTTGGCATTTGAAGTCGAAGGTGTTGGAGAGTCACTGCTGATGATTGTGACGAGTCTTGTGCTTTCTTTGGCAGTCATTTGATGAATTTTATTCAATCTATCCTGCAAAAAGTTAATAAAAATGCTTTTAATACACTGTTTTATAAATAAATGTTAATTTTATCAATACCTGAGAGCTTTGCAAGATCGCTGAAGTGACCGTGATGCTCTGTTTGATGCACACCAACTTTTTGAGATACTGGTCGAATTTCGGAGGTGTTTTTTGACTCTCCGTGATCTTTTTTAAGTCGTCTAACACACTCTCTAGTTCTTGTTTTAATTCTACTTGCGAAATACTGAAATTAATAAATTATAAAAATTTACTGATGTAACAATAAAATAAGTATCTGTAATAAAATATTACATATAAAAAAAATAGTAAATAAATATAAGCATTGTCATAATGTTCACTTTTTGTAATTCATGAATTTCATAATTTTATACGATGTTTTGTTAATTAAGTCATTATACTGCTTGGATACAGTATAGTAAATATAATTGACTGTGTAAACGATATTGGAAAAGAAGGAAGAGAGAGGTTCTGTCTAATAGAATAGAGCGATTGCTAGAAAACTTATTGATTTATAATTAATACAGCTCAATATATTTTTAGAAAAATTAAAAGAAATCCGAATATACATAGCTTCAATTGATTCGTCTTAATGTTATTTAATTTTTTCAATGAGACAATTTTATAACCGTGTGAATATTGTGCAAGTAAAGAACTATTAATGATGATTTATTTAACACAAATTAATTGTTGCATATTAATATAATGAAATTCACTCAACAACTACTTAAATTAAAAATATAAATGGTCCTTAGCAGTTTTCGATACTTATGAAACATTAAAAAAATCATATGGTATTATAATCTAACATTTATCATATAAAACACATAAAATCTTGACTGTGACAATAAAAACTTTTCGTTAAAAATTGTCATAAATTGCTAATATCTAGGTTCTAAATTTTAACAAAGATGAACATTAAGTTGGAATTACCTAAAACAACACATTTTAACCATTAATCGATTGTTTGACAAAGCCTAATTCTTGTACAAAGGTATAAATACTGATACACAAAAAAATACAAAAAAAAATAGAATAATGATAAAGTAAATCAATAATAAATTAAAAACAAGACCCGCTAAGTGCATTTTAAATGTTGCAGCTGCAATGAATGAAAACACTATCCAGGTTAAATTATTCATCAGAGATTGAAATGGATTATGATCGCTTTTCAAATGTATTTAAGCAACAAACAGTCAATGTGTATACAAATAGAAAAATTGCAATACAAGAACTGACAAATCAGTGGAATGTGGTAATTAGGTAACCAAATTACAAGTGTCATGTGAGTGTTGCCAAATATACAGCTGTTTTTATTAGAAAAGTAAGACAGCAACATAGTCTGTTTTTGCCCCCAAATCGAGCGGTCGAGGGTAGGAAAGAGCTGAGCCCATACACATCTCAAAAATAGTAAGCGCAAACATAGCGTACTCACAGCACTTCCATTCAGAATACACTTTCAATAGGAACTTCCACAAGTTATACTTAGCTTTTCAACTACTTCGCTTCCAAATCAATTATATCATATATTATTAAGGGGAAAATTTATCTTTCATCTTCCTTGAACAAAAATATCCGAGGTGACCTTTATATTTTTTGTGTCTTCTTTTGATATTTAAAAATCTGGTCACCTTAATATTATTAACTTATGGGAGGCGGAAAAACTTCGCTTGCGTAATGTGACTAAACGATTCAAGCAATCTTCTCTTTGTAGTAATACAATATATATATACCGGGTGGTTCGCACACACTCGTCCAATCGGTCGACGGTCGGTTTGAGCAATCCCATAAGCCCCTCCGCCAATGTGTCTCTGGTGGGGTGGCCGCACAGCTGATCCGTCTCTTCGACAGAAGTGCCTGTGCCCGTTCCGGTTCCCGTGCTTTCAGTTTCCTCCATTACTGGCAACACATTTATTGTTCTAAATCACGACACTATTTCACTCATGACTATTGCCAGTCGGAGATCGAATCAAACTTAACCTAATCTGTCAAACGTCGAAAACAGATTTGATCAGATCGGGTGTTGCCATTGCGAAAATATAAAAAAAATTGTCAAACGTCACAATATTTTGTTTTTGACCGAATATTTGCTGTTCTAATCCAGTGGCCCGGAACATTTTCAAACACACGGCACATTAAAGCTTTTCCCACAATTTCGTGGCAAAAATGTATATTTAAAAAATAGAAAACATAAACAAACAAATCCATACATATTAGTGAAGGGCAAAATTAGGGTATATAATACAATACATAGGTGACCAGATTTTGAAAATATCAAGGGACATTAAAAATAAAAAGGTCATATTGAAAATTTTTGTTCAAGGACGATAAAGGAGGACAGATTGGTGTGAGAGCTAAAAACAAGGTCATTTCGGAAAATTTTGTTTGAGGAGGACAAATTGGTACGGGAAGTTAAAAAATTGTCATTTCAGAATTTTTTGTTTAATGAGAACAAAAAAGGGCAAAAGGTGGACAATTTTTTTGAGAATCATCCTCAAAGTAGTACGTCTGGTCACCTTACCAATATATAAATACAAATCAAAATCAAAATGCAAATATTGTAAATTAAATCAAACAACAGTGCAAATATAAACCGGTTATATAATTTAGTGACGGGAGGTAACGGGTGGCAGTTAGACACAGATTGCAGTAGTATTTTATTAAATATGTTAATTACATGTTAGAATTTTGTTATCATAGAGTGAACGAGGCAGCAGGCCGGGCTCGCAACCGGCCATTGCGAGCTCGCCAAAGTGTGCCAAGGAAGCTGTTCGTCTCGCTAGTATTACCAGAGTGCCGCACAGTTTTGGCCATAATAAAACCAAAATATTTATGTTTATTCCCACCAAAAAAAGTCACGTGACTGCACAAAATTGAACCCGGCAGCTGCCAGTGAAAATACCAGAAACTGGCAAAAACAAATTTTAAGCATTTGTTTGATAACGCTAATATAAGTAAGTTAGCTGGACTCGATAATAATAATAATCTAGTGTTAAGTACTTACCTACATAATAAAGACAGCGATCATAATTATCAGTCTTCAAAATTACACAAAAGTGATGATTTCTGAATAATTATTTTTTCCTTGCATCATAAACCGATAAAAAATATCAACGAGCAATGAAATTAATCCGCTAATTAATTACTAATATAATTGTCAAAAATGCTACTGAGAAGATTCTAGTTCAGTTTATCACATATTTGGTTAGCTCTAACCACACGCTATGCGTTATCAACTTTGATCGTGCAAAATTTAGTTTATCTTCATAACGCTATTATTGATAACAATTAATATGTGTAGAGCTAAAACTTTTTTTTAAGTAGGATTTGTTGATTGAAATTATTATAACAAAGTAAAGGAAACATTTTATGAGCATATTGTGTTTCAAAATATGTACCTTAAATATAAACATATACTACACAAGTGTTTATACATATATTACCTATATTATGATTACTAAATTCGGAAAAAATAATATAAAATTTCCATTAATAATCTTTTATTAACTATTGGTTGGTTTTATTAACCGAAAGAGTATGTGTGCTTCTCATGACCGATGGGTGGGGGAGTAAAAATGTCATCACCTATATTCATTTGTAATATACGGCCCTACCAATAAACTTGGAAAAGCGATTGCAAGTATCGACATCATCAATGCCAACTAACATCACACACCTCACCAAAAATCAACAGTTTTATCTATAACATTAGAAAAATGCATAAAATAGATTCCCCTTTCCTGTATTAGAATACATCCTCCAGGAAAAAAAAATGGAAAATAATTTTGCACTATTTCCGACACAAAAATGACTTGAGACCTTCAAAAGTAAACAAAAGTTAGGTAACCCTTTCATAGACAAAACAAATGAGCGTTCATATTTTATATTACATAGATTACAATGCATATTGCCTAAAACAATCTCATTACGACGCTGAAAGATCTTATGCATATTTATTATTTATGGTTAAAGTAACTGTGGCTGACCACCCTTCAACATATCTGTCACAAAGTTGAATATTAGAAAACAAAGGGTGTATAAGATCCTTGTCAAGATGCAATTTTAATTTTTCAGAGGGTGTTTCTTTCATTCGGCCTAATTGGTCGAAATCAAGACTTCAGTCAAAATTTCGATTTATTTATATATTTTCGGCAAATTCTAGAATCTGTACGAGATTTATAATATTGACCCCTATTCAAGTGTTTTCACATCTCGATGCTTCTTATTTCTCGACAAAAAACTAATATTAACCTCGTCTTAAAATTGTTTTGTACAGTAGCACATGCTATTTACTCAGCTGACTAACAAATTCATTAAAAACATAAAGAATCAACATTTTTTTTGACATTAGTGAATAAGTCAAACATGGATTGGCCTCTCCCATTGAATAAAACAAAATAATACATGTTGAAAAATCAATATAATTATCTAGTTGCAAAATCTTTTTATTTTAGCTATCAATTTTAATACTGGCTTTATTCGATTATCTCTTAGATAAGAAGGTTAATCTCCAGCAGTTAATTTCTCATGTTATCATAACAGTTGTTCCTACACATTTACAGTAAAAGGACTTTTTAACATTATCAACAATCATAAATAAAACAACTGTGTAATCTACAAACAATATAATTATATTTATAATTTCACAATACATAATTAATACTTTGGATGTGTAAGCTCATTACGTGGGGAAGCAGCATTTAAGGACCATAATATCAGGTGTACAAAATGAGTTTTTGTGCAATATAAAACACTCAGTTACATATTTTTTTATTTATATTAATTTTTCATTAACGGCCGGCCGCGAGAGCCTGCGACAGTTATCCGAGGGGTGAAAATATGACTGACCTACTACGGGACAGCACACTAAGATTGATATGCATTTTAATAATAATACATAATTTAATAAACGTGGTCACATACAGTTCAAATTTTCTTACATCGTACAAACAAAAAGGGAAAACATTGCACAAAACAAGGGAGTTCAATTATTTGATATCATATAATATATATTTATTATATCCCTTATATGCTATCACATTTATGACTGATATGGCAACAAATATTAAAAACGTACAATAGCCCACGAATGGATGTTTTTCTATTCACCGAAGGAAACTATATTTAGGCATGTAACATTGGTAAAACACAACATTGAATTCATTTTAACATTAATTCACCCGAACAGCTACTCCAAACGCGGGAACTATAAATTCCACAACACAGTTTTAATATTAGCGCCAATTTTTCAGCTGGCGTACTGTATTATATTGAAGGACAGTTTATTTTTTAATTCAATACACAAATGATAAACACATAAATATATATATATATATATATTTTTTTTTCACACAAATCTTAATTAACATGTAAGGAAATATATATATTAGTATGTATGTATTTATATAATAATAATAATATAAATATAATCAGAAAAGAGGTTTTATTTTATATTATATGACTTCAAAAGTATCCCTTGATTCGATTTTATAAAGAAACTTATAGTTAGCTTAAAATCAGGGGATACTATATTGTGCAAATTGGTTTTAAAATTAATCAATATCTCTTAGATAGATCTATGATTTGATTTGTCCAAAAATGGCGTCTCACCATTAAGGCATTGTAAACATATAACATGTGTACAAGTATATAAATTCACGAAAAAGGCTTCGTTTAACGTTTATAGCAAAGATGCGTATAAAAAAATGTTTTTTATTTATTATATATCACAAACGTCTGTGACGAGAGAAATAAAAGGAAAAGTCGGTTGTTGTTACACAATAGACAAGTGTAAAATGATCCCAACGTGGAAAAACTCACAGTCTTTACGTGTGAATACAAAGGTTAGATTAAAAGGAATGCTATTTAAACACAATACGAACCACACGAATTAAGTCCACTCAACAGTACTTATACGGTATAAATCAACGTCTTCGCAATAACCTGCGATCTTACATAAATATAAGATTTTGCAGTTATTGCGATAAAACGATTTAAAACGAAGCCGGTTATAGGTACACGACAATGTTAAAGACTCAACATTTAGGAAATAGTTAACACGGAGACGACAAACATGCTCACTCGCGAAGAAGTACTCCAAAGACCGTCAGGGAATCACACGGGATGCCCGCTTGGGTTTAAATCAAATACGAAAATATATATTTATTACACAATTTACACCGCACTCATTGGTCGATAGGACGTGTGAGAGAAACGAACAATAAATTACAATAATAAACGCGCTCAGTGCCAGCACCGGCCGTGAATCAACACAAAATAAACTTTAAATAAAATAAAAATAATAAAAATACTGTTACATACATATTGTGTATATATAAAAATATCGAAGGAATGAAAGGATCGGCGATCGTTTTAGAACGAGAGGGGGCGTTAATCGGAGAAGAATGCGTGCGACACAAAATATATCGTTCTACCCTGTCGATAAGATTTGTCCGGACTTTCTTTTTTTAAATTTGATCGTCAGTCCTGTATCGAAACGATGGAAAGAAAGAGACAACAGAGAGACGCGGTCACGGATCGTTATTAATAGCTGCCGTTGATCATTTAAATAGATCGATTGGTCCAAACTGAACGACGACGACGATAAACGGATACACTCTCTACGTTTTCTTTTTAATTAAATTATCACTAAGGTACATCTATTCGAAGGGGCTAAACCAAACTTGAGTTTATTGCAAAACGGAAAGTTCTAATATAACATAACCAGAGTACGGAGACTCGGCGATACTGATACACAAGCTTTTACATCTGTTAATTTAAATTGACAGGACAACCATTAATAAATAATGTAATCAGTAAATAACATGATACTTTTATTTTTATGACAGAAATATATTAATGGATTGCTCAATTTCGTAGAATGAACTACATGCGCATGCTCGTGTATCGGTGAGCGCCCGTTATTCGCACCCTAAATACAACACACGCACACAAAAGTCATTCCCCCCATAGCCGCGTAACATTATTTTTATCATCGTTCCATCCAACACACTCCGCATAAGGCTTTCGATAAAAATCTATTTTTATATGTTTACAATATTCATTTACGTAACAAATTGCTCTCGACGATTATTTACCTCCTTACAAACGTTCCGAAATTTTACGTTTATAACATTCAAGAAATTACACAGAGTCACAGTCTTACACTCCTAATAAGAGGTTTTATACTTTTTTTCATTAGTCGATTATAATTAATAACATTTGTATATAAGTGTAATACAAACATCTTTTCACACCCGGATAACAAATCGGAACAGATGATACAAATTAATAATTACATCTAGATTAGGTTTAACTTTAACGTAAACAATATTACAAATTATATTTTTTTTATTATTAATAAATAATAACAACGAATAGCCGGTTAAATTGTTAAAAGCGTCCACTGAAAAATAAAATATATTCAGACACAAAACATAATGTATATATACATAAATTTTGTATGACACAACATGACTAGACTATATATCGAGATTCGGAAAGAAGATCTTGGAAATATATATGTATATATATATTTAATAACCATCGTGGCATGTCATACACACTACGCACAATTATTAGTTAATCGTTTATGAGGACAATAAACAATCATCGGTACATTGGATAATTTCATTATTGCGATAAGCCGATCAGGGCCGCCTTGCGTAACACTTACGTGCCGCCATGTAAACAGAACGTATAATTTGCGGCAATAAAACGAGCGACACGGCGACGAAAGGTGTGCAAGATTATTTGCTATTGTTTGGGAGCAATAAAAACGTCCGCCTAGCACTATGCGTAATGCGATTTTACGTACGTGTACGATAATAATAATAATAAAACACGCAGATAAAGAACACTAATCTGGCGATTTATAACCGACACAAAAATTGCTTATCAGTATCAGTAAATCAATATATCATAATAAAAGCTTCCAATACTGTTTTTCAAGATTATAAATGCAAAGGATCTATATGCAGACAATTCTCAAGGACAAAAATAAAATGAGTTTTCTACGCTTAATTTTAAAACAATGGCACAAACGTAAAGCTATTTAGCCCATAAAAAAATAGACGAAACTTTAGCCTATTGCCAGTCGAGTACAATTTTTGATATTTTTTTAATTTCTTGAAACCGTGACAAAACGTCAACCATCTATGTTTTACAAATGTTATCCAAAAATGTCCATTTTGAGAGACGTTCGTTTAAAAAAATTCATACTACTCTTGCTAAGTACTATTATTACTTAATTTTCTGGATTTATGTGGTGCGTTTCATTTTATTGGACTAAAAACGAATAAATAATTAAACATGATAAAAAATTTATAATTAAAATAATACATATTAAAAAAATAATAAAATGAATCAACAATATATACATAAATAAAAAGATAAAAATTAAACTTTTTTTGATCTTTAAGACATCATTGGGATTTTTCAGTCTCAAAGGGTTATTTTGATATTTTTATAATTATTTGTAAATATTATTTTTTTATTAATAAATACAAAAATTAACACGATAATAGTTATTATTTAATAAATTAATAAAAATGTTACGAGACAACATAAATAGTTAAGGAAGATTTTTCTCAGTTTTTATCTTTGATACATTAATTCTGAATGAATAGAAAAATTAACGAAAGCGAAGAGAACGCGTCCGATATAATATCATCATGCATGGAATGAGTTACGGTGAATGCACAAAAATAAATTTTCTTGATATACATAAATATATATATATAATAATATTGTCGGCGGGGCTGGGAGGATTAGATGCACAATATTACGTTAATCATTGTATCGTTCATCGGATATCTTCGACGTTAGTTTTGGAACCGAACAATTTCACCAGTTGATCTTCATAATCGTCTATGTTCCTCTTCATTATCTCCATGCACGGTCCGAGTAGACGTTCGAAGGTCTCCACATCCAAAACTGTGAACAGTAACATTAATATTAATTTATAATTATTAATAATATGATATTTTAGTTTTTTGATAAAAATGTTACTTATTAGCTATGACAACCTATATTTTAAGTCATGCCATAATATTATGGAAAGATTAGGGCGTTAGCTATATACATAAACGAGCAATCAAAAAGAAGATTTGATAAACGTGGTCCATAAATTATTCCCCCAAAAACTAAAAATAGAACAGTCATATGTCTGTAAACATACTGACACGATTATCCAATAAATCTGTGAATAAGTATCACAATTCATCCCAAATTAAAAGAGAAAGAAGTAGATACGATTGACTCACATGCTATTTTGGTTGGACCTTCGGCGTAAGCGGAGGCAGCTCTAGGACGATGGGTGACAAGTGCTAATTCTCCGAAATATCCTCCCTTGCCTGTTGGATGTCGAACAGCATTATTGTCAAAAATAAACATAGACACATGAGTCAAATATATACATAATATAATTCATACCGATATGATTGATCTCAACGTCTTTGCCATCTTCTCTGGTGAGAACGATACGAACAGTGCCTTCCTCTACAAAGTACATTCCGTCGGCCATATCGCCTTGACGGATGATAGGTTCGCCCTCGGATACGGGACGAGGCGCTAACGCATCTGCTAAGTTTGCCCTCTCGTAAGGCTACAAGATAAATAATTATTATATAAATTAAATTATCATAAATATATACACAATGAAAATGAAATAGGGTTCTACCTGGAGAGCTTTGAGCATTGGAACTTGGTCCAATAGCTGTTCGTACATCTTGCGCTTTTTAAAGGCGCTCTTGAGGAGTATGCGACGGAAGGTGGTCCTATCCATGGCCCAGAGGGCGCCTGGAGTTATGGCCCGCACGGTGGCGGCACGTGGCATGTTGTACATGAGCGCCAGCTCTCCGAAGCTCCCTGCACCGTCGTAAGTGTGAACATGTCGCTCCTCGCTGCTGTCTCCGCGGACGAACACGTTAAACTTTCCGCTGCAATTGAATAGAATTATATAAGCATAATTCAATATTTAGTCAAAAGAATTTCATCGGTCAACTTTGACCGTAGTCATAATTCATACACTTTTCAACATTCATTGTTTTACCCTATGCTTATAGAAGTTTTATCATTGTAATGCAAAAACGTCCACATGCTACATCTATTGTAATGATCTTAAAGTAAAAACTATTGTAATACAAGTTTTTGAATTGCAATTAAACAATAAAATATTTTCTGAGCTTTGAAATATAGATTCTACCAATAATAATGAGCGTGTATACATCTCTTGATAAAAAAATAGTTTGATTTATAATTATACCTTTCTATAACGTAAAAGTTGTCTCCGTCGTCACCCTGTTTGATTATGTAATCATCGGGCTCCACGCGCTTCTCGAACATGGCGTCGAGCACATCCCTCATCTGCTGAGCGTCTAGGGCTCGGAATAGCAGAATGGAGTGAACGGCATCTGCCAGCCTGGCCCGCTGCTCGTCCGACTTGGGATGGACCGCCTGTGCCGCTTCTCCGTCTTCTTCATCCTCCTCGGGGTCGTAAGTCTCGGCGAATACGGACTTACGCCGAGAGTTAAAACGAGCCACGGGAGGTTCTGAAATTTCCCACAATTGTCATTAGATAAACGTACCGCTGAATTTGCATACATTTAAATGCTGATGACCTAGATGCACACACGCGTGTTGCGAAGGTCGCATTGTGTGTGCATTTAGTATGCAATTAATGTTTGTGATGCAGATGAAAACATAGTTTTATAAATGAGACGCTTAAAAGCAAACATACCTTTAAATATAAATACTATAACGAAGTTAGATATAGTACATATAACTTTTGAATTTGTCTTTTTGTTCATATAAAGATATTTTTACAGCTAGTATTACAATGCGGTATTTTTTAATAGGTACGATATAACAGGAAATGATTTTAAGTGTATTTAAATAAATACTTTTTTTCATAAACGAATTGTCTGTGCACTTATTTAAAGTAGATTTCAGGATTTTTTGATTCGTTGCAGAGAATTATTCATGGGGTGTTCACTTTCTTGACTAATGTTCGCTCGCACCTAATCTGTCCAACAGTAATGCACAAACAATTCGTTTTATGGAACAATTCTTTTATATATATTGCTCATTTAAATTGTCCTCTTTTTTAAACATACTTAATTGTATTGCTCTTTCTGGAGATAATCTATTACTAAGAACGGAGAGCTTTTAAGTAAATAATTCACATTGAGATTTTTTCACACCCTTCGATATTAGTCTCATTTTAAATATCCGATTAATTAAATTAAAAGGTACATAAAATAAATGTTTGCAGATATTATATAAAATATAATATATGTATAATGCCAAAACTGTATCAAGCTATTATTTCATTTATTCAAACTATCTAGAATTAAGAATTTGGATTCGGAAGATGAAAATGATTAAGAGACTGGGAATCATATATTTATCGATTCAAGATAGCCAACTAAATTCTTTAATAATAAAAATACGAACAGTTACAGACCATTTGCTACGACTAGAAAATATGAATAACTTATAAACTTATTAAGGGAGAATTTGGCTAGGCTTTCACTGATTCTAGACTGTATATATTATAGAACAGTAAAAGTTAATGTTTTAAAATGAATTTCAATCAATCTCCGATACACCAGTATCATTATGGTCTGGAAACATTGCCATACATGCACTGTGTGTTAATCTATGTATAATTAAAATTTATGCTGGATGATTATAAACGTATATGAGTCGAGATTATTGAACGGATTTTTAAACAAAGAAATAATTGAAGGCGATACAGATTCCGATTACATTACATCAATTCCATCTAAATCAGCTGAATATTTATTAACAATAAAAGAAAACTAAAACTGAAATCGGTTTAGAAAAGGTACCATGAAACAAGAATTGACGAATAACTTTTGATTAACTGATGGCAATTCGTTCAAAAAGGGTTGAATCTGAATAGTAGAATCATTTTGCACGAAAATCAGTTTCAAAGTATCTAATGAGTCTTATACATGATTTAATATATGTTTTAACCAAAGGGAATAAAAAGTAAATAATTACATTAATTTTTACTACTTCATTATGTTGTCATTAACTTTAAACAGGAATTGAGTGTTTCGTTATTTATAGTTTTTAGTACTTGTATTTAGTTATGAAAAAAGCCACTATTGTTTACATTATATTTTTTAATATTAAAAATTTACAGTAAACATTATTGGTGAATGAAAATGTTGATAAATTTAGACTTCCTACTATTGACCCACCAGGTAAATTACTCGAATCGCGACAATCGTTCCTAATTAGAGGACACTCTACGGAGAAGGCCAAGACTAAACAAGATTAGGGTTACCATATTTATTTATGTTAGTGTAGGACACAGGAGTTAATGTAGGATAATTTTATAAAACAACAAGGACAAATAGTGGACACGTTTTTTTATTATGATTGAGTCAACATTCAATTTTGTATTGATTGATAAAATATACACATGCTAAAAGAGGAATTGGATAAGAATTGTCTTCTAAGAAATAGAGGCTTGCCGATGAAAAATTTGGTGAGTCTTCCAAATTTAGTAAGTTGTGATTCCGAGAAATCCCTTCCTCAGCCAGCCCACAGAGATGCCAGAGATTCGAACCACAAGATTAGCCTGGGTTTAGACAAGATATAAGTGCTCACCACAGAGGGCATCCGCCTTCAGGACTATGCCTTTAGTTTGACGGATCTTTTTAGAGCTATAGTACTTAACTTTTTTTGGTATTATCTAACAAATTTGCAATTCCCTGTATTTTTTAGCTTAAAAAGACAGGAAATTTTAAAAACATTCTGGAGTTTTTGTTAACATTTCAAAACAAAGAAAGACATAGTTAAACCAGTGGCTCTACTTTGTAAAGCTTTATGACACTGTAAATACATTTTACGTAAGAATACTTCTAGTCAATACATAAACACAAACTTTTGCATTAGAAAAATATTTGCCAGAATTTTAACGTGTTGTACTGTCTGATTAAATGTATCTCATTATATTCGAGAAACTGACAATACACACAGAGGAATAAGCAAATCGAACCTAAGTCATTTTAAATACCATTTGAAATTTATAAATGAAATTATACGCGATAAAGTCAAGATAATCATGATAATGGGTAAAAATTAAATTTCTGTATTTTTAGTCAAATGATTGTAACTTCTATATTTTCCAACCGATTTTTATCAACAGCAGCGTATTTCCAATAAAGAAACAGGATCTATAAAAAAAATTCTTGGTGTAATTCACAGTACAACCAAATTTTTTCTTAAATTTTGCTAAAATTCGTCGATAAATTCGTAAATAGTGCCTAAAGCAATAATCCGATTAATAAGTATTGTTGGACAGTTGATAGGAAATTCAATTACTTTTAATTTTATATAAAATACTTTTCAATCGGCCAATTGAAACAAAAATATCTTGAACTGTTCTTTTTTAATTGTTGACTACATTATCGGATTCACCATGCGATTTTACATAAAAAATAACTATAAAATGTCATGGGTCAAAATTGCTGTGTATTCACAAAATAAAGATGTAGAAAAATATAACATTGAGACCCTGATTGGGAACATAAAAGTCAGTTCTTGTGGAGTGAATAAAAATTGTAACCAAAAATGAATCATTGCAGAAGAAAATTTTCTTCGACATTTTTGACAAAATTATTGATTTGACAATATAAGATTTGGCACTCTTAAGAAATCAGCAGGTGTATAACTTTACCGCTCCTTTGTGTTCCATTTTGGCACAATTTCACATCCTTCTTGGTGTTTCAAAGCAGAATGAATACAAAAATTTGTCATGAACTTCACATAAAATTAATACAAACATGATGCACATTTGCACACATTTATAGATCCTCACACAAAAGCTTTAGTCGTAAACAGCATTTTTCATTAAGTTAATCTGCCGGGTGCAGTCGAGTATGTAGAAAGGATTTTCAAGAAGCTGGAAAGCCTTAAAAGATACACTAGGAACATAGTGAGATTTCGAGTACTACAGTCAAAAAAGAATGTAAATTAAGAAGAACCGGTTGAGAGGTGGAAAATTAACATCAAGCAAATTAAAACAAGCAATTATTTCCACAAAACATAGAAACCACTTCTCCTATATGTAGAAGGCAGTAACATAAAATGGTAAATAAGCATTAAATACAATACATGGGGGCTTACACCTAGACTCCAAACTTAAATTTAATAAACATATTTTGGAACTTCGTTCTAAAGGGCTTGCCGTCAGCGGCCCTCAGACCGATAGTTAGAAATAGCACGCTAACAATAAAAAAATGAATTCTAATCTATACAGAATTAATTAGACCCATTTTAACATATGCCTGCCCGGGGTGGAGTAACACAAGTATTAGTAATTTTTCTAAATTAGTAGTTACGTAAAATAAAGGTATAAAAATAATATATAATACACATTATTATATTAATCTTAAAAATTGCATATTAGCCTTCAAATGCCAATAATTAAAGAACACTTTCATTTTCATACCAGAAAATTCTATAAATATATCTCGCAAAACCACACTAACCACTAATCTCGTGTATCAGTGACTATGATTAAACAACCTTAAATTTAAATACAAGCACAAAATGCCAAAGAATATATTGCTTCAGATGCTAAAGGCAATATATCAATGGTTCCAGTTCTCCAATGAAATGTACTCAAATTATCACTTAATTTATTGTTTGTTTTTTGTTTCCTATATTTTTTTATTTCTTTCGCTTAAATTGTAAAAGATTTTTAAATTTTTTCATCAAATTGTAGCTATGTAATAATAAATTGTAAATATGAAAATGGTTATAAACCAGTAACATGTATATTATATTTAATTTGTGAAATTATTTATATTGAAATGTACATATTTAAAAAAAATAAAGAAAATTCGTGAATAGAAAAAATATGAAGGACCCTGAGTCTGGGCCTATAACCAGAGTGATAGATGTACCATCTTGGCGGCCATGGATGGACTTACGCGCGGGTAAATATCAAACTGTTTATATAAATAAATTAAATGAAATAAATCATGGAACATAAATCAGGTGTAAAGGCGAAATTTGTACTTGTTAAGAATGTCGGCGCCACGCACAGAAACCAATGGTTATGAACTCTACTCTGCGTTTGGCACACACCTAATCTGTTAGCAAAACATTGTCGGCCGCTTTCGTTGCCGTTAGGGGCAAACGCAGAGAAAATGATCATAAACCATTGGTTTCGGAGTATGGTACCGATATTCTTAACAAGTACAAGTAAAAGTGTTTACAAATCCAATTTTAAACCAAACAATTTTTATTAAATAATTTGTGTAATTTAATAAATATTAAATACCACTATATTGATTTCTATGGGGAAAGTTCTACCGGTGTTCCTAATTAATTAATGTTACTAATAAATGACCTAAATATCAATGTTTGGTGCAGCTGTAAAATAAACATCATGAACACGGAACATGGTCGATGAACACCAGCAGACCGTTCGGAAGACCGCGACTACCTTGGAGGGATCGAGTCGCGTCAGATGCCGTTCTCGCAGAATCGATCGTGGGAGGAGACGACGTACGTAACGATAGTGGTGGGGGATATACCTTCTTCGTCCGAGATGACGGAGTCGTCTGGGGTGGCGGCGGCGGCGGCGGGTTGGGCGCAGGCCGCTCGGCCGCGGGTCTCCCGCAGACGCGAGAAGAAGTCCGCGGCGAAGTCCACGACGTCGGGCGGCTGCTCCAGCAGGAAGTTGACGGTGAAGTCGAGGAGTACCTCGCGCAGCTCCTCCGGCACGGCGATGCGGCCCCCTCGACCCCGCGACATGCTGCCGTAGCCTCCCACTAGCCTCGCAGCCTCCGCCCGCCTCCGCCCGCGGCCCCCGGCCAAGATGGCACTGACCGCGTTATGGCAACACTGCCGCGCAAGAGACCACTCCTTTGCGCAACGAGCGCCGACTGAGCGATGCGACCGCCGATCTACGACCGACGAGGGTCGTTCGCCATCGTCGCGACCTATGCCCGATTTACATACGATATATTGCCTCCAAAATGAAAAATCGATAAGCAAACGAAAAAATGCAGCTCGCCAAGTTGGCTACACATATGAAAATCAATCATTTTTAATCGGCGTTTTGGCCGTAAAATGTTATAATCACAACCAAATAATCGATAAATCGTTTTAAATATCTTAAATAAAACAATTTGATAACCTTTTTTTATCAAATTTAATTATACCATTGTTATCCGCATTATTATTATTTTTAATATTATACATTTTTCGTATATTTTATAAAAACTTTTCATTTTGGGATACTTTAAAAAAACTTCAATGTGAAAACCTAATAGATTTGTATTTGGGATTTTAGTTAATTAACAATAATGTGTGTTCTTGCACTCTTTTATCTCTCACTCACTTTTATCACATTACACGAGAGCGAGCGAAAGGGAACATATCTCACCGACCAGTCCTGGGTTTGTTCCAATATTATTTGTAATATAACGTTCAAAATTGCATAAAGTTAATTATTTCCTATAAAATATTTTTAATTTTTTTCTAATTGTGTATTTTTTTCATTAATTGTAAATAACAATAAAACAAGTTTATTAAACGGTTTTCACGTAATTTTATTATTAATATCTGTTTATAACACCAAATTCGAGTAATGGTTTTCAATGAAACAAATATATTATAACATAAAAGTGTATTTTCTGTTTCGTAGTCATGTTTCAGAAAGCATTACTTAATTTAATCCATAATATACATATATAAATATTCGCTCGAAACTCGCAGATTAGAAATTAAATACATCAAATGCTTATCAAAATAAATGTAAAAAACATATTTCCTCGTGTCACAAAAAAGACTAAGGCCGGTTTCACACGTGCCGGATGGATTCACCCGGCACCGGGCCGGCGCCGTTTACAAAGCTTTCACACGTGGCCGGTCTCTGGCCGGTTTCTTCCCAACCCGACCTATACCCCGTCAACTGGTGCCAGTAATTTAGGATTAACGGCTTCACATATGCCCTTCCACACATTTCGCGTTATTTTTTTATTTTTGTATGTATTCTATTAAGATAATTAAAAGAGATTACATTAATATAGTTAAAATTTCGAAGTCTATTTCTTCCGCTATTGCCTAAACACGAGGAATATATATTATATTTTATTACAAGATACCACAATCACTGTCAACGGCCCGGTTCATGTTTGAGTTTTACCCCCACCACACTCAACTCGGTACCCGGCGCCGGACAGTTTAGTGAGCGCGGCCGGCGACAACCCGGCAGTCAGCGCCGAGCCGGCGCCGGGTAGATTTGTCCGGCACGTCTGAAATGATAGTACTAGCCCATACAATACCACCCCCACTACACGGCGCCGGCCCGGTGCCGGGCAAATCCACCCGGCACGTGTGAAACCGGCCTAACAGATGTTTTAATGAAGCACTTAAAAATGCATATCACAGAATATTATAATTGTTTTATACTTTGGGTGAAGATATGATAAAAGTTTTTTGCTATAAATTGTTAACAGCTTTGTTAAGTTTTTGGTTATCATATATTCAATAAAATTATTTAAGTAATGCCGTCAGATTAACGCGCACGCAGAAAATACAATTTTTATTATTTCAGAAATTATTTAACCGCAGATGACACTTATAGCATCAAGAAAATACCAGCCGCGGGCAAAGGGTTTTAATATATGATTATTTTATTACTATAATACATATTCTAGAAAATATAGAAAACTTGACCTTTTTTATTTTCTACTTTAAAAAATGCTATAGAGATATACCTTAAATTATATAAAGTATAATATTTATAAAAGGTAAGAAAAATTTATAATATTCAAATATAAGGTAAGAATGATATTATAAATATAACGCTTATACAGTTATGTGCAAACGTACACTACTTTTGATCTGTATTCCTTCGTAATTTGGGAGTTCTACTTTTTTTAACGAGTTTTTTCTTTATAAATCATTTTATGTTCTCGTACGCTTAACTTTTTAGCCTTTAAAACTTATAAACTACTGATTTTTTATAATAAAGTTTTACATGTTTTTAGTACTTAAAGACAAAGGCATTTGGTAAAAGTACCGATATTTCATATTATTGCGAATAAAAATAAGGTAATAATATAATAAAACAATTTAAGTAGAACAAATTTATTATAGCTTTCTACTGCCTATAAGTAAAATTACATTAAAATATGTTAGATATTAAATTTTTATAATTTACAACGCATTTAATTAAAATAATTCTTAATATTTTAGAATTTATTGAACTGTACTAAAATAAGCAATATTTATTAATATTAATAAAATTATGTTTTTAAATGAATACGCTCAAAGAACACATCATAATATCGAATATTTATAGACGGTTCTCACATCTCATTTAACTATTTATGAAAAACACCATCGCTTTCATTGATGTTTACATAATTGTGTATGTGTTTGAGTAAGCAAATGAATAATCAATTGATGTCGTAACGTTTTTACAGTCTGGCAGCACTGAAATTTGACGTCTTCGTAAACGTCACAAGTTCGGCACGCAGGTGTTTATTTTGTTTACAAGCGAATCGCCTCGCTATGATGAGAAACCTTGAAACATAATATTAACTATTCTAAATTTAGCACGATTTATATAAACATTTTCGCAATATGGCTGTGTGTTATGCCGATATTTTGCTGGACGAAATTTGTTTAGAAGGCTTAGAGGGTATCACGCCTGAATCACTATGGATAAGAATCGAAGACAGATTGAAGCACAAAGTGCCGCTAAATATGAAACCGAAGTTTTGGAGTATTGTAACGAATTTGATGGAAGTAGAATTTTTTACATTACCTGAATCGAGACCGCCCGTTCCGGTGTACGACAGATATGCACTGATATATTCAAATTTAGAGGATTGCGCCGTTAATGTGCGTTTTATCACATTTAATTTGTAATACAATTTCATTTATATAATTTTTTTATTATTTTCTTATCAACAGAATGTTGCAGAGTTTCCCGATATTTATTCGTATGATCCTGTACCAAATGAATTCGGTTCGTGTAAAGATTACAATACGAGGAAAAATATAACGCCTACTATTAAAAATCTTTCATTCAATGATATAAACACGAGGTATAATTTTTAAATAGCTTATACTTTTAAATTTTATGTTTTAATAATGTTTTATTTGTTAAGCATGTTAAACACTTTGGTCGTTGTTGGAAATGCGGATGCAAGATGGCGTGCTATAGCCCCTGGTATTCCAGATTCTGTGAGAATAGACATTAGTGGTGTTCAATATTGTATGTTAGAGCGAATAGGTCGATCGCGATATAACGTAAGTATTATAAGGCAGTCATGCACAAAACAAAATGTTTCTGTTTCAATGCAATTCATTCTGAGATTAATCAAAATATTGTCTTATTAACTCAACAATGAATTTATTTCAGGGTGAAATCTCAACAGGCAAAAATTCACTGGTTATTCTGGGCGAAGATTCAAAGACGATGTCTTACTATAGAAAATATTTAACGCAGCAGAAGTTGATTACAAAACAATCGACAATTTTTAAGAATCCGAAAGCTACTTTTACTCTGCTGTTTCATTTACCGCGCTTTTATAAACATTATCCGTTAGTTGTTCATCACAGAATGAAGCTATTGGAAAATTACTTCAAGAAAAATGACCAAAAGGTCGTGCTCTATAAAGATTTAAAGAATCATTTGCTGCAGCACATGGATGAAAAGAGCTTTAAAATGTTGATGCATTCGCCTGAGTTTATCGGAAAAGTATCTTTGAACAAAGTAAGTACTGCTGAGATAATTTGCGATCTTAAAATATATTTTAAACATTTTTATAATACATATTTCAGAATACCTTATATAGAGAAATATATCCTGAAGCTCCAGAAAGCGCTTGGAAATTAGTCAATACTGGTAAAGAGCGTAAAATATACACAGTTAAACTAATGCAAAACACTGAAGAGAAGTTTGAAGATGAGGATGAAGATGAAGAGGGAAATGTTGAAGGTTAATTTTATTTTCAACTAACTACAGGTCATGTTCGCTGATAGTAATTCACGGTGCAAAAAAACGCACATATGTGCGAGCGGGCGCCCCGGCGTCCATGTGTTAATGAACTAAAAGTTAATATAATAGTGAAATAAATTTTTATTTTGAGCATGTTTAAAATACAATTTATCGTCATCAAATTTATCTATAAATAGCTTTCTCCGACCATACTCTCAGAGGAAGCAGCAGTAGCAAACTGGCACGGTCTCATGCATCGTCTGGCACATGCTGATTAATCAGCGAGTGTTCGATAAGTTACCACACAAAATAATACAATTTTTTTTATAATATTTCTTACTCGAATAAAGTTAAAATTAATTATCAATAGTAATCACTGAAACGTAAAAAATAAATAAATTAAATACCAGTCAAGTTATTTATAATCTCAAAACCTCGATATTTATTTATTTATTAAAATTATAACCATCGTGACCTGACAGGCAAACCTAATGCGTCACGATAGTCAAAAGTACTAATACATCATAATACATACAAATATAAACAAGACAAAACAACAGACACAAATCACCTCAACAGGTGATTTGTGTATTATAATTATTTATTCCTAACATTTTCGCATTCCATTCATTGGGATATCTTTATAGATTACAATAAATATCAGAACGGCATTA
Organism: Plectrocnemia conspersa; assembly: GCF_051122295.1. Taxonomy (NCBI): domain Eukaryota; kingdom Metazoa; phylum Arthropoda; class Insecta; order Trichoptera; family Polycentropodidae; genus Plectrocnemia; species Plectrocnemia conspersa. Next base: position 15,807,387 of record NW_028277172.1, read on the forward strand.
TTCATATTTAACAAATGGTTGAGATAATAATAATTTTGGGGTACAAATGTACCCTGCTTAGTCTCATGAAGGTTAAACATGTTTGCCTATGATTCTTTTAAAAATAACCTGTCCTATATTTTGTTTGAATATTTTTTTTGCAATTTCGAACAAAAATCAATGCATTTTATTTGACAATTACTAGAAGATCATAATATCATCTTTAGTTCAAATGTTTACCCCTATGTTTATGCGAAAGAGCACAAGCAATAGTGTTCAAAAATTAACATTCGCTTATCCCAAAAGAGAATTAATATAATCTTTTCCTTAAATGATTGTTCGTGGAGTTTCTTTAGCTATAGATCTCTGTTTTGAAACTTAAAAGGCGGCTTTGTCAAACAGAGAGCTAAGTGAAGGCGTGGCGAGGCGTTTTTATTTTATAACACGCCTCGGAACGCTACGCGTTCGCTTTTCTGTGTGACGAGACTCGAAGGACTCGGTGTATTACAAAATAAAAACGCCTCACCATGCCTTCGCTTCGCTCTCTGTTTGGAAAGGCCTAAAAAGTCTACTCAGAGACTTGATGAAGTTGCACACATGGTACCACTTTATTGAACTTTCATTCGTCAATAAATTCCATTGAGTGTCTTCACTACTAATAAAATGAATAACAAAGCACTTTTATTTAATATATTTTTAATCATACAAATATTTTCAGAGGTCGGATCTTATGTGATCGGAGAAGAACTCGTGCAACAAGCTTATATGTTTATTTATGATTCCAAGATGGCTGGTATAACTCAACAGGAACTTTCTAAAAAGCTTGGATGTGGAAGTCTGATGGCCCGTTTTGCACTCAAATTGCTTAAACCGTTGACTCATATTGTATCGGATGAAAAAAATAGAATAAAAGTTTTAAGGTATAATTCACAAAATAAATTAATTCAAAAGATAGAGATTATTATAATATTTGTACTTTTTTTTAGATTCTATTCTAAAACCTTCAGTGAATCCATAAATAAAGAGCTTAGCAATGAGACTTCCAAAATTAAAACGTTTTTCGACACAAATGAAAATAAATCAAATAAAAACGAAAGTATGTCCGAAAAAGACTTTTCCGATATAAAAGTTGAAGCCAAAAATAATGAAATGAAAAATATAAACATCGAAGAGTTGAAGATTGAGTCGAAACTAAAAGGATGCGATTTTTCAATATCTGAGGTGATGGAAGATCCTAAGATAACGTCCTTGCGTAAATTGCGTCGCATTAATATGATAATGGAAGAGCTTCACAAAAAGCAAGTCATTCCCAACTTGAACGATCTATTGAAATACATAATAAAAAAAGAACAGGGCGTGGAAACTGGCGTCGGTAAGATGGACAAAAGGTCGCTGCTCAGATTATTGATTCGGCTCGAGAAAGACGGTCAAGTTAAATATTTACAACTCAAAGTTACGTCTCAGTCCAGTCACGAGATGCTGAAATTTCTTTGTGAACCGAACGTCACCCCTTCACATCCTCTCATTCAAACGACGATCGAGCAAACAAAATCTAGGATGGTGCTAAAGAAAAGGATACCAATTGGGGTCAAAAAAGTGATTGTAAACAGACAAAACAGCATCGGCAAGCTCAACGGATACGCTCCCAAGTTCGGCAGAATGTGTACCCTACACGAATTCATGTTTTACTTGGCATATAGTCACAGAAATAAACATGGTTCGCCGTCCGAAGAACTCAAAAAGCTTATAGATGAAAATGTACTTTTACAAAATGGTGAGATTATATCGTATGAAGAGACTTTGGATATGTGCACGTTCGTTCCGCCTTTACCGATATACACCGATCATCCGGAAGGCTGGATTTTATTATCGGATGCTATTTGCAGATTGCCCCTATGTATGTTTGTCAAATTGATTAATGTGAATTTTCATGTGGCCGATTTGCAAGAATATTTGAAGCATCCCGTCAAAAAGATGTTCCTTTTAAAACACTTACCGGAAACTATGCGCAATAGCTTAATTTCTTTGTGTCAGTACTCATATGGATTTTGCAATCGCGTAGAAATGCTCTGTTATGTTGGTCTGGTACAATTTGGCAAGCAAATGTATAAAGATAAGGATAAAGTCTTCGTTTATGTGAATCGGAATGCAATTTTATGGGATACGACTTCGTCGAAAGCCGGGTATCACAAGATCGAAGAGAAGGAGTATCCCGTTGAAGAATTTGGATTTTATAGCCTATCTGACGTGAAGAATTATTGGACTCGAGTTCAAGAAATAGCTCTTTGTACGCCTTTGGGTGATAGATATGCATCACTGGGAGACGTAGTGGTGACGCAAGCGCTCGAAAGAAAACTGTCGTACGCATTGAAAGATGTCACGCCCCAAGAAGCAAAAGAATCCGATAGCGGTTATATTCCGGGCGACGGTTGCGGTGCAGCTGGTTTAGATTCGAACATATATATTCATTTGAAGAGATCGTGGAGTTTCGACCATCTCAACAATGGAAAGGTGTTGAAAAAGAATCCAATGGAGAGGAGAGACATCATGATTAATATGCCGCGCAAGAAGCGATCCATGGCTAGAGGCCTCACTCATAAATCGGCGTATGTACCGCCGGCAGATATTAAACAAAAGGTGCGCATTATTAAAATGCGTAAAAATATGAAAGCAGCGTTCCAAAAGTGTGGCAATGACGAGATAGATCAAGAAGCTTTGCGGATTCTTGGACCGAAGCGTTCTAAGTGGAGACAGGATGAAGATTTTGTATTGTTTTTAAGCAAAGTAGCCATGGATATAATGAGCCCAGGAAACCGAGCAATATTGTTCACCACCATCAGAGACATTCTGCATAAGTGTAATAAGAAGTCGTTGGATAAAACGTCTCCAGCATGTAAAAGAAGATTATCTAATCTAACGCACAATCCGAGCTTCGTTCACAAAGTCAATTCTAAAATCATTGAAGTCAGTCAAAAGAGTTTGATTTACGACCGATACTATAATTTATACTCTAGAATGGCAGTAAATAAATCGATGGATAATTTTGCAATGTATAAAAAGAAATTTATCGAATTTGTAAATTATTTGATGTATGAAAAACACGATAAGCTAACTGGTATCGTTCTTCCGAAGACTCTAGAAGACGTACATAAATATTATATAGTGAAAAGACAAGAAGAAGTTAAACTGGATCATTTTAATAATTTCCCCTCTAGTGATATACGCAATGGGATTATTTGCTCGTTAATACATAGCGCTTTAGCGTGTCCTTTTGTGAAGGACTATACGATATTCTCAATGTTGTGTATATACAGAAAATTTCCCGAGATCATACTCAGAGGTAATTTAATCAAACTCAGAAAAATGGGTATGATATCGCTGAAAAAGAGTGGCGAAATAAAAAGTGACAGAGTCAAAATCAACAAATACACGACAAACTATTTCAAATTATCTATCAACTATTTCAATAACCTGTGTTGCGATATTCCGCAGAAAATATTCGAACAATCGACAAAACACATTAAGAAGATGATCGAGAAGAACGATGTGGATTTGGAGTTGCTCAACGGTGGAATTACAGCTAGTTTGCTCGATTTGATATATTCGGACTATGTAAAATTGGACATGAGCGTACCGGAGAACATCCTGATCGATCCCAAGCTAATGAACGCCGACGATGTGGAAGGATCTGGGAATGAAGAGGAATCAAACGATGGCTTCCAATTCCCGTCCAAGGTCGGCAGTCTGCAAATATTAGAGAGTAATCCCCAACATGCGCACGATAAATACGTGATGAACTTATGTAATATTTCGACAACTTTAAAATGTCAAGTTACAGACATAATAAAATTATGTACCAAGGATTCCACCGATGTAATATGTAATGAAGTAATAAGGTATTGTGTTAAGTTACATTATAACAGTCAGTATTAAATATGTCATAAATTTCATATTAAAAGTTATTACTTTACAGCGATGGTGTGATTCATTTTACTGTCAATCTGGATATCAATAAAAATAATGAAGATAATTTAAAAAATGATCTCATTTTATCTTCTATTTATCAGTTTATATACGAAAAACTGGCTTATGGAGCTTTAAACAAGGAATTGAAGGTTTGTACTTGTTTCAAAATCAGAAAAATGTGTCATATACATGTATTTAACTATTATGTTGTCTTGTTAGAATCGAATCATCACATAATCTACATTTGAAAATGTTGACATTATTTTTATTGCTATCAATTTATGCTGACAAATAATATAACCATATTAAAATTGTTAAAATCAGAGTTGGAGTTGGACTATAAGAAAGAGTCGGATATTGTAAAATTGTGAACGACTCTACAGTCCTGCTTTAAACGTATCTAAAGTTCTAAGTCCGTAAAGAAATATGAAAAAAATACACTATTCAAGTCTCATCATAGAAAGTTATTTAAATTTAAATCCATTTAATACTTTGTTACATGTTTTTATTATTAACTTCGCAGGATCATTTCATCAATGGCACTTTTACAATATCACAACTAAACGAGCGTATCAAAGAGTTATGTAATAAAAAATTGGTGTATCGATTAGGCACCAGTGAAGTGCATTGGGTGTCTTATAAATATTTGGAAAATTGGTTGGTACGACCGGCGCCGTCTCAGTGCATAAAAAAACCGATCAAGATCTCCAAGTCCTGTAAAGACAATGAAAACAGTGATAATGCATCGGATACAGATGGCAGCGATTACGAACTAGTAGCGAAGGTGGGAAGGAAAAGGAAGCGTTTAGGAAGTGTAATTGAGGCAAGAAAACAGGCACGGAACAATAGCGAAAAGGATCAGGATGTTAAATTAAATGATGGTGAAGATGAGATAAAAATTGAATATGAACCGCCTGTCGATGAGAAAATAACCAGTAATACGTCAAGTGAGGATGACAATATCCACTTATTGCCGAGACCTTGGATAAGGCCGGATGGCGTATTGAACATTCGCTATATGTTGAGATTGATCGGAGCGATATTGAATTATATGATTCAGCATCCGACGATTAAGTTTACCATATTGCAAAAGAGATTCAAGTATATCGAGAAGCAGCAGTTGCATCAACTATTGGAGGTATTTATTTTTTAAATAGTTGTGTTTTTGAGTTACTCGTATATTTTTTTTAATGTGTTGTAGATAACCGAGAAGATTGGATGTGTGAAAACGTTCATCATTAGACCAAAAAAAGTTACGCTCTGGAGCCCGAGAATAAAAATTGAAACAGGTAATTGTATTTATAGTCTTATACAATATAAAATGAAAATTCTATCTAGAACATTAAAAATATTGCTATAGAAAAAAGTAAAGTTAATTTCTTCTTGGTTATATTTTTTAGAACCATGTACCAGTTTGGATGAATATGAAGACATGTTTGTGGAGCTGCTCGACATGGCTTTGACAAAATTCTCATTGTTCAAATTGCATAATAAAAATAAAGATCAAATTTTACAACAAACATAGATTTGTATGAAAAATTAGATTTACTTTGTAAACAATCAAGTATTTTAATGTAAATAAATCGATCTTATTTATTAAAAATAATCTTATGATTCTACCAAAACCTTATTCCAGACTCCGAATCAATTCTTGCATTTGTATCATCTAATCTCCTACGATATACAGAATTTATCTAAAGACCGACTAAAATTCCCTTTTCGACCCAACGAAATACAAAATAATATTAATATTAACTTAATTAGTCTCAAATTGCACACCGAAAAAGTTTTTCTGCGAACATGTCTAACGAGCAATAGTTTATGTTGATGCGGGATTATCATAGATGAATGCCCTTTTAAGTAGAAAATATCATATTTAATTTTTACCTGTTAATCTCATGAGCATTTAAATAAAATGCCTTTAATCGTGAATCCAAAAAGTTGATGTAAGGTGAGAGGTATTTTTCTTAAGATAAGATTCTATAAAACAAATAAATTAAGTGAATTGACTCTTTAATTAATTAAAAATACATATATTAAACTGGAATACATTTTTATTATTAATTAAATATCAAAATGAGGACTTCAGGTGTGAATGGAGTGATCATTTTTAACATTTACGAATCTTGCTCTTTGCCATACACAGCCATGATCTTTTCCATAATCTCCCAATTCTTCTCTTTGGTCAAATCCTTAACGAATATCTAAAACATATAAGAACAGTTTAAGATTTGCACAAATGCATAATGTTCAATGAAACTCACCGTGTACCAAGACGAATCGTCGTCTTCAGCTAAGGGAACAGCGACGCCGAGGCAATTTATAGCAAGACAAAGACACCCAACGGCTGTGTGGTTAGGTTTGTAATCGAGAATGGCCGATGAATGGTGAAAATCTTGTAAAAAAGCCATTGCCGTGCGAGCTAAAGGTATTTTTTTCCATTCTGCAGGTGTGAACCAAGCTTGTAAAGATCGTAAATAATGAAGAAGGTACTTGTGCTATAAAAATAAACAAATACATTAACTATGTCGTCGCTATAACAATCACAATATTATAATGATAAAATAAAATAGGAGTGTTACAAGATGCTTATTGGAACTATTTCTTCACTTTTTGAATTTGAATTGAACAGGAATTTGTGATACTTTAGGGTGATGACGAACGTGAAGAGTATCTCGTGACTAATAAACAAAGGTAGTTCTGGGTATATGGTTTTCAATTTTTCTGATAAAAGTGATCACAATGAAATAGTAGATTTGGAGTCATCTGTATTCAGCGTCAGAAAAGTTGGTGATATGGGAAGAGGCTTATATAAGCCTATATACTTCTGATGACAGGCAAACTCCACCATTAAATTCGTCAGAGGTTTAGATTTATAATTAGCAATCATTTTTAAAAAATAATATTTTTACACACAAATACAAAGTAGTGAGTAATTAAAAGATACAAAAATTCTCATCTTTTGTACATGTAAACATATTTGATCGAAAAAGAAGCTTTTATTTTTATGAGACGATCATATTTACTCCATTTAAGGTAATTGACCAAGCATACTAATAAAATTGAATTGTTAGCGTACATGATACGGTAGATCAGGATGAAACGATAATGTCCTCAATATGAACAGCTGAGCAGCCGACAGGGATCCGCGCAGATTCCAATATTCCTCGTTTAATTCTAAAGGACCAGCATTACGCCGTAGCGATCCATGAGACACGTTTAATACGTCTCTAGATTTTAATTGATCGTCTCTCAATTTACCAGCTAAGCTGAGGCACGCCGAGCCGATAACCTGCAATTCAAATCAATCACGTAAATACAAATCTTCAAGTAAAAAATACGTTTTATTAATTTACATAGCAGTCGTATGTAGATTTATCAACTTCTTTGTAAAACTTGTGAAACAAAACTGCCGCCGCAGCTATGGTGGCCGGCTGAGCGTTCAACTTTATTCCACATTCGAATATATAATGCGAGGCCAAGGTGTTGCCTGACGCTGCTAAATAATCGAACTGCCTATTTTTCGATTTGTCTCTTTGTAGAGCGTTCACGTCGATAATGTCCTTCATTGTTGTCTTGGTACTGAAAATGTATGTGAATATTTATTTTTAGGTTATGTAGTGTAATTGAAAAATATATGATCAAATCTGATTATTGCACTGCAATGAATAAATTAATAGGCATCAATGTAACTAAGTTATGTAAGCAATAGTAAATAGTGTTAAGAGCGCTACCATCTTTACTTTTTGATATTTTATTTCAGTCGGCAATAAAAATATGTTTTTGAATAGATTGAATTACTACTTAAATAATAATAAAATTTATCAAATCGTTAACAAATTAACACCAAAAAGTATTGATGTAAAACTACAAAAGATTAGATGATGATTAAAATAATTAAATTGATAAACTCACGGAATAGCAGATAGCTGTCAGTGGACGACAAACAAGACGCTCTAGATTTGGTCATAACACGCCGCTTTTCAACCAAAAAAAATCACATTTTATATTTTTGCAAAATTTATGAATAAAAACAAGATAAAAAAATATAAATTCAAATAAAATCTTTTTCCAAAACATGTATCCATTTTATCATGAGAGTATTAAAATTGATTAAACATATATTTTTTAAAAGTAAGAGGTGTTCAGAATATTACCAGCGAGCTTAAACGGTGTACTTTTTTATTAGTTCATAATAATATTATTTAAATATATACATAGTCAAAGGTAAATCTTAAAATATATCTTTAAATGATTAAAAGAAAACATATAATATTGTGCTATTACACTGTATCCCAGCTCTATTTAACAAGTGGCCCGCAAGATAAACAGATTTTTATTTGAATATTAATTAAGTTCTAAATATTTTTTATTATCAGCAAATAACGTATTATTTATGCTTTTATTTTACTTGATTATTCGTATCAATAAAATATCTTTTATTGTGACATAAATTAACTTTTCAATTATCTACTTATTTATTTGCTACTTAAAATATTTGCCAAATAAAATATGGCACGCGTGCTTAGAAAAGTTAGACAGTGCTGCTGTACCTGATTGTTAAGAAAAAATCCACCAAAAGCATGTGCCTACCTCCGCCGCCGTTACGCAAGTGTTACCAGAGTGCCGCCAAGTTTTGCATACAATGCATGAATAAATAAATACTCAAATAGATCCCTACAAGTAAATATTTTTCTGTTTTTACTTTTTCTTTAAGAATTTTTCAGCGGAGCTATGAATTGTTCAATTTTTTTATTATACGGTGAAATAGATTGGCTAGATTGGTAAGTTTTATGTCGATATAATTAAAATTATGGCGCAGTATACAGGCGCGAAAGCCAGGTGTTCGCGCCTGCATACTGCGCATGCAGGCGCTAAGTCAGGCCTCCTTTCTAGGTCGTCTCTCGTGACGAAGCCCGTCACGCCAGTGTTACCAGAGTGCCGCCAAATTTTAGCCATAATAAAACCTAAATATATATAAATGGACCTCCTACAGTGTAATTATTAAGTTCGTCCTTAATATTTTTTATTATTTTTGTTGAATACATATAATATATTTTATATGAGCTGAAGTAGCTAATTATTAGAGAATTTTATATCTAATACGTACAACCTAGCTCGAGTTTAATTAATCATTACGATATTCATCTGTGAGATCAGAAAAATCTAGGTAAACCTATTCTGTGATGATCAATTGGAATTATAATTATATAATTATTACTGATTATAATTATATAATCTCAGACAGGATAGAAATAAAAAACATCAAGGTCCGTATGAGATATAAGCTCATGTATTTTAGGAAAGTAAAATAAAAAGGAAGAAAATGAATATATTTGGACAAAATATAAAATGTTTCATCTGCGGTTTAAAAAGAATCGACCAAACATCCAGCCAAGTGGTGGTTGTATATTATGATCCTTATCAACAAGGAAGAACATAATTATGGACGATCAAATGATGTGATAGGATACGTAGTCAGTTGTTTCATTTTTGTGGCTACGAAATGTTGATATATTCTCTTTTGTAAAAAAATTACAAATTAAAACGACCAAAATTAATAGGAAGAAAAAAATACACAGAAATTTTATGTTAAAAATAGCAAATTATACCTATGCATTTCCTGGGAATTATTAAAAGCAAAAACCATACAGTGGATTAGAGTAAAAGTTATTTTTAATGACATACCTGTAATTATTTTTTTACATTATTATATTTTAATTCTATTACTTGTCTAAACAAAACCCTTACTTTGAACGGACAATGATGAAAATATGACAAAAAGTGTATTAAAAAAGGCATAGATGTATTTATCGCTTTTAAAAATTGTTCTTTTGAATCAGGTATTGAAAAATTGTAGATTACATGTTAAATTTTTTCACCCCTTAAAGCTGCGCACAAAAAAAGTTGATTTGACCACTGTCGTCGAAATATTGTATCGGTGATGATTTTAGAAGGCATTCCTTCATATCAAATCGAACCCTTTGTTTACATGCGTATCTGGTAAATCAGGTTCGACCAAGAAAGCAAGTCAATAGTCGGAGACTTACAGCAATTGTCTATCGTGCTGGTATATTCCATTATTTATTTAAAATTATTTTTTATTCTAAATCAAGGTTGTCCAAAATTAAAATATTGCACATCTAAAAATATGCTATTATGTGAGAAAAACAAGTTTGTTTATGAAGTTGCTGTTACAATTAGTATTTTTACAAAGCATCGTTTGTCTGTAGGTCGGAACGGATTGCTTCATTCTATGATGCTTTTACACTCCAACCAAATAGATTTTTAAAATTATACTCAATTTATAGAGAAAACATTTTTCACAGATCATCTTTATTCCATTTTACATAAATATACAAATTAATGTCAATTCAATTCAAAAATACATCATATGGCATAAATTAAGAGGATCATATTGCATTTAAGTATAAATAAAGTATAATGGGAAGCTTTAATAGCTTTAAGTATTGTTTAAATAAGTTAACTTGCACAAATACATTACACTGTAATTTTGTGTAATATTATGTATTTGTAATTTATTAATTACACGTATGAATTAACTTATATTTATATTACAGATGTTTATATATAAAGTAACCACAATAATCTTCAAAGGTATCATCGATCATAAACTAAGGTAGCATACGTTTATACCTAAACAAAAATCAGCTGAATAAGCAAAATAATTCACTATTCAGACATATCATTAGTCATTTTTGTTTTGATAAAAAAACATTTGATACGGAAGATTCGACGCATATTTAATTTCATACTCTGCGTACTTGTTGCACTTAAAATTGGAACAAAATGAAATAACTATACCGTCGATATGGTATCACGTATAAAATAATTAACATTTAAACTTACAAATGTTTTTCGTTTGACGAAGTGTTAAAGTATATCATATTTAGTATTTACAAATCCATATTTGTATAATTTAAGAATGTTTTTATGAGAAATTTTTAATTAAGCAATCAGTGTACAATTGGAAAATTATGATGGTTTAAAAAGCAGTAGAAAATGGGTACAAATTGCTTAATTATCAATTTCTGCAGAGATCTGCACCGAATAATTTAAAGTCTCAGTTTGTATACACAATTTGTTACTAATCGTCGCCTTTACCAATATTATTTGTTTATGACGGAGGCGGCCTTTTTAGCTTTGACCAAGTTGACTAGTTCTTTGTATCGTTTCATACAGTCTTTTTTGCTACGGCTCGGAATACACTCTGCTATGCGGTCCCATCTCTCGGCCGTGTTTACCGGATATGTCTTTATGGCTTGCTCCAATAATCCTTGCTCTTGTTTTGTCCACGGTACGTCATCTTTATCGCTCTTCTCCTCCGCTTTCTCGACCTTCTTCTCCGCCCGGCTTATGTCGCCGTTTGGAATTTTATTCTTTTGCGGAACATTAGAAACTGAACCGTTGGTTAATATTTTGGCATTGTCGAAAGATTTGGATATGCCTGCATCGTCGACAGTCGATACGGGAGCCTTCTTTTTGTCCTTTTCGAACTTATCGAAAGCTTCTTGATTGGCGGCAACTTTCAAAGAGCTCTTTGAAAAATCTGAACTTTGCAAATTCTTAGCTTTATTGAGAACATCTTTAGCGACGAATCTGCGTTCGTCTTCAAATGTACCGTGTTGGTTCACAAAATTAGCTATCACTTCCCATCTCTGATTCGTGCCGGCCGGGAAGAAATTCACGCTTTTGATTAGCGTGTGTATTAATTCTTGAGTCCAATCCGGAGGGCCGCCTCCGGGACCGTTCTTTGAAGTGTCTTTAGCGATTTCCGTCTTTTGAGTCTCCATCTGCGCCTTCCTCTCTTCCTCCAATTTGTTTTCAGTTTCGTTCATGACCTTCATGAACATATCTCTACCTCCCTCTTTAATATCTTTATTGAGTTCTTGAAGTTGGAGCAGTTGCAGCACTTCGCAAATTTTTTCAACAGCGGACATGTGCTCTACGGTTTCGGAATCTTTCGAAATATAGTAATTGTTAGATTTGCAAAAATCTCTAAATGCTTTACGTTCCTTTTTTAACTGCTTCTTTAAAACTTCCCTCTCGGCACGTATGCTGTCCATACGAGCCTTTTCTTCTCGTTCGGCGACCTCTTTAGCTATCTGAGCTTCTTTTACTAAGCGTTCTTCTTCAGCTTTTCTGGCAATTGCAGCATCCTGTACAAAAAACGTGTTTAGAATACGTGCATCTTATAATATATGGATATTGCAAAAGTATAATGTTACCTGTCGAGCCTTTTTAACTGCTAACTTCTTGTCCTTATCTTCTTGTTTGAAACGCACGATTCTAGGATCGTTACTGTACGCGATATCAACGAGCGATCGTATCCTAGCCATCTCTTCCTTTTTCTTTTTCGCCCTGACGCTTTTATTCTGCTTCTCGATCCATCTTCGCTCCTCTCTGTCTTGACCCTTCTCCTTTTCTTCCTCGTCGTGGTACGAATACTCGCGCCACGATTCGAAGTTGTACCAGAAATTGTAAAATTTATCTACGTGCTCGCGCGTCGAAGTATCGTCGCCGAACGAAGGCGTGTTTCTCTTTTCCGACCATCTCGCGTTCAATTCGAAGAACGGGCCGAAAGTGTCGTAGAAATCGGACTTGGGTTCGATGCCGGTCGGAATGGAATCGTCAAAGTCGGGGTCGACCGAATCGTAGGAGCGCCGCTTGACGGTCGTGCCGAGTGTCTCGTACGCCTTGGTGATGCAAGTGAAGTAGTCGTCGTCGTTTCTGACTTCTTCGCCTTGAGCCTTGCGCTTGTCCGGGTGATGGCGCAGCACCTTGAAGCGGTACGCTCGCTTCACGTCGTCGTCGGTGGCGCTGAACCTGAGGCTCTTGATGCCGAGCACGGCGTAATGATCCTGCTCTTTCCATTCCTTGGGGTCGAGGCTGCGCAAGTACTCCACGTCGTCGTCGAAGACTACGTTGTCGGCGAAGTCGTCGCCGGAGCAGCTGTGATTGAAGCCCAGAGTCGCCTCCAAGCCCCTGTGCTGTAAGGCGGCGCCCCGGATGAACGCCCGCCCGACGCACTCGACGCGGCGCGCCTCCGCCTCCATGTTTATCGTCTCCGGCGCACTCGACATTTCATCGCCCGCCGCACTTGACAGCCAGGTTAGCACGCGGGCCAAAGTGTTGCCGCAACGAAAAAACTCTTGACATTCGCGAGCTTTCTGTAATATTAACCTTTCCCTTACACATTCAAATAAATCTACGCAGGGAGGGGGGGAGGGCAGGCAAAAGTTAGCCAGTCAGTGGTCGTTTTTTTAATATTTCGAATTCACTAAGATTCATCCTTCCCTCCACTTCCCATATCCAACTGTCGTCTCCATAAAGGATAGTGATGCCGGAGACCATCAGTAGCAAAATCGCGACGGTCAACCCGACCGCGATCGTCACTCGGAAGATCGAGGAAGGAGGCCTAGCCTAACGCTTGTCCGCGCAGCGTACAGGCGCGAAAGCTAGGCTGGGTAATAACCGGTCGCCCATGGACCGAAACTCCCGAGCCTAATGCGACCGTGGAGGAGGGCGTGGGCCCATTCAAAAAAAAAATAAAAAACCCCTAGAAAGATAATCATGCGTAAAATTGAGGCATGAATTATTATTAGCTTAATTTCGTAAATTTATTATTATTATAAAAAAATTAAATAACCACTATTTTTTACTATACATAAATAAAACAACAAATATAATAAATATATATTAATGTTATTTCTATATACTTCAACTAATTACACATAATTTTTGTTTTTATCGCAAATCAAATACTTTAAACATTAATCAGTATTTTTAACATTTCATCGGTGATACTGCATAGCCGCTAAACTACTGTTTGCAATACCGCGGAACTGGAAATAACTGAACTTTACAGGAGGTAAAAAACTTCATAAGTATTACATTGTGAAACTTATAGATGTCTAGTAAAATAAATATAGTGCTTATAGATCGTCGAGTTTTTACCTAATTCCAAAAAATATAATTTTCGGTAATCTACTTATGTTACATCACTTACGCGGATTGTCGTATCGAATTAGTAAAATATGCGACGTATTTAACATAGATACGCGGAATTCAAATTTTCTAAACTAAATTTTGGTTACATCTAAAATATTATGGGGGCCAATATAGATTTGTTATGGCCAAAACTGGTCGGCGCTGAAGTAGCATTGTTGTGACGGTTTTCGCTCTCTACCGGCAAGCTTGTAAGGGCTCGGACGCGTGCCGTCGCGCGTCTGCCCCATTTTGTAATGTAAACACTGTAACCGTCAATAAATATACTACTGCAGCGGCTCAATCTGTGTCTCATTGCCACCCGTCAACTCACGGTCCCTAAAATATTAATTATGGCCGCAAGAAAAAATTAAATTTAACAGCAATCTCTTAAAAACAAGACACTATAATTTTCATGATGAATGGTGAGAGATCATTCGTGGTAATTCAGCTTATTATAAAAATCATGACAATCTTTCATCTTAACATCTTTTAATTCCTGCAAATGATTGTACTTAGTCTTAGATATTTTTTGTGAGGCTTGATGAAGCTGGGAAACATCTGACAAAAGAGATTCGATTTGTTTAAGGCACCTAAGTAATGGGGAAATTCATCAGAATAATATTATGATAAAATCCTTTATATCACATGAGTACTTCTGAAATACAGTGGACAGAAAAGTTTCCATTCTTAAAAAAAGCAGCATATAAGTTAAAATTAATTTTCCGTTACACATACTTTTGTGAATCATTTTTTCAAACATTAATTTAATAAAAGCAAAATTCAGATCTCTATGATTGTTTACTAACAAATTCCTAACAACGAGGCACTGGCCAATGAACTGCAATGGCAAAAATCACACTATTTTGAGATTGATTTTGTAATTTTTATATAACGTTTATTTTGTATGTATGAGGCATCGATAAAGTGCTAACATTTTACAGAATAAAAACAATAAATTTTCTATTTCTAAATCAGAAATGCGATGCAGCGGAGATTACATAACCATTGCTTTTTGAGCGTGGCGCCATTATTCTAAGCAAGCACTTATTTTTTTGTGTATTACTACAAATTTGTTTTAAAAAAATAGGTGGTGCTCGCCGCCCTACCGATATTTTAGAATGTGCTCAAGGGTACAAAAAGGCTGGGAACCCCTGCCTTAGAGGTATGTTTGTTAGCCTTTTATAATATATATTTAGGGACAAAAAATTATATTGCATCGCAGCAAATTAAGTAACATAATTTCTGTTTGCAAAAGCTCCATCTCATTTCCTAGTTTAATTGCCAGGGGTACTATTGGGACTAATAAAATAACTTCCGCTATTTGCAGTTATATTTGTAAAATTAAAATGTTAAACTTACCCATCATAAAATAAATAGAACACAGCGAATGACTATAAAATTTGTCACAGAACAGTTACGCACTGGCTCTTGCAATGATATAATATTAGAAATGACAAAATTCGTCCCTCCCTTTAAAATTTAATGACGACTTTTTGCATCACGTCCGTTATGTATGAAATATAATTATGTAATGGTAGTAAGGATTTTTTCAAATAAAATAAAAACATAATAATACATTATATTTTATACACAATAACAAACAAAACAATTATTTTCACACTTTCTTTGATTTCAAATATAAATTTGGTTTTGAACGAATTTGACTATAAAAAACAATTTAAAGGACAGTACATTTTTTATTTATATTATAACATAACCTAAGATTATTATATGTATTATATATATAATGTACAAAGCTATATATTTATATTTTTTGTATATACAAGCCTCTAAAAGTTTCACAGACTGGACGTTTCACAATAATATTTATTATACATTAATTTGAAATGGCACTTTAAATAATTAACTAAAATTAATGGTTTTACATCAATAACAATTTTAATTTAATTATACTACTAATTTAACTGGTATATGTATAATACCTTGATTATCAGGTATAAGGTTTATGGATATAAGTAAAATACTAGTTAAATATGGGGATATAAAATGTAAAAAAATAACTTTAGACATACATTTATATAATAAGGAAGTTTGTGTGAAACATTTGTACAGAGTATAAAAATAATATTTACATGAAGTAAATAGTGTAGATATACATACAAATAGCAATTTGTTCAAATGCAATTTATAATATCATTTTTAATATAATATGTGTTAATTGAGGACACGTGTGAATAATGTGTTGCAAATAGCATGATAAAAATAAGTTGAGCAAAATCAGGTGAAGAAATGTCTTTTAGAACATAAAAAGTAAAACAAATAAACTAAAAAAACTGTATACACATATTTTTTATAGATACAGTGAATTTAAATACTAGTTTAACATTGATATTAACATTAGTTCAGTCGTACGTCAAAATATCTAAAGAAATTGTCGATACAATTTTGGTAACATTATAACTCTTTCTTATAGCCGTTTGATGTTTTGTTGATCATTCCTAAAGTATTCTCTTTTAGCTGATACAATTTGTGTTGAAGGTGATCGGTGATGACTTTTCTAGCTTCTTCGGGACTAGCATTATCACTTCTAAGTCTGAAAAGAAAATGAGATTATGATAAATAAAGATAAATAGATTTTAGAGATTTACTTTATAGTATCATCACTTACTTATCAACAATATTTTTAACGTCAATCGGTTCGCCATAGTTGATGGTCAGATTCTTCCTAAACCTGAACATGTACGGTTCGATGTTCGGTAGGATATCATCCATTCCTTCGTGCCAAATTGGTATTATTATGGGCGTCACAGGAGATTCATAGACAAGTCTTCCGACTCCCCATTTCAGCCGCAGGTTATCTTTGGTCATGTTCACCTTTCCCTCGGGGAATATATGAACCCATGAGCCTTCTTTTAGCTTTTCCAAACAAAAGTCTACAGCAGGCTACGACAATAATGTTAACATACCATAAGATTGACCGTATATTAAATTAGCACAAGAACACAATTTAAGCAACCACAACCTGATACACTCCTTTTCCTCTGATGACCGGTATGCATTTTCCAAGCATGAAGAATATAGAATGGGCTATGTTGGTGAAGCATATGTCGTGAGCTGCCAGAGACCACCGTAAGCGTCTCTTTGAACATATATGTCTAATGGGAAGATTTCCTTAAAAAAATATAAAAGAAAAATGAGGATCAGTATGGTTGTAATATTTTAAGAAGTATTAAGATCTTACCCCATAATCCTGGATCATCGAAGCAAGAATAATGGTTTGATATTGTAATTAAAGGCACATGGGCAGGGCGATAATCCAGTGCATCAGTGATATATCTTTTATTATAAATGGTAGCCTTGTTAAGCCATTCTATATAAATATAACACATAGGGTGAGTAGTTTTAATTTTTTTTTTGTATGAAACATGCTTTTTTTATTGTATAAAAGTACATCGATACTATGATATTCCATATATTTTTTTAATGGACTTTAATATTATAGAATATGTTATGAAACTTCTGTACAATAAAACAAAAGGGCATAGCTTAAGAGTAAAAGGAAAATATATGTACTATTTTTGAATAATAACACAATATCAAGTACGGGATGTGGCAGAGGATTTTAAAAAAAATAACAAAATATGTTATAAAATTAACCCTTTGTCCACGGCTGGAATTTTTGCATTTTGATAATATATGGGGGTACCTATTTATGCAATAAATTCTTTAAATATTATATTTCAATAAATAAGTGATTTTCAGGCTTAAATTATATAAAATAATCATGTCACAAGGCTCAAAGGTATATGACACTTTTAAGTGCCCAATGCATACTGGTGATTTTCTCGATGACATCTATAGAAGCCATTTGCGGTCAAAGGGTTAAGACATTCTCTGATTCCTCTGACACATTCTGTGTGTAACAAATAGTATCTAAAGTGTACCCAATATTATAGTAGCATTTTTTAATTATTTGCTAAACTAATAAAAAGCAGCAAGTTGGAGTATTATCAAATGTTGCAGTCAGTGTCGTAACTAGGCAGATGTAATAAAGGGGGTTCTAAAATGTCAGTATTAAAAAATATATTTGATAATATCGTGTATTTTAAAAATTAATATTTTGACTCTATTTGAAGCTATATCAGATGTGTTGAATAAAAGTATATCAAAAAAGCATTACAACGAAAAGATTTCATAGATCGTCAATCCAAAAAAATAAACATAATAATTATGATGATTTTTATAGATGTGAATAATCTTGTATGTGTGTCGTGTACACAAAAACTATTCATAAATAATTGTTACGTCATTTCTATTTTATTATTTGTTAAATAAATTAAGCATGTGAAAATCCAGTTACGGCACTGATACATACAGTTGACTTTGTACTCACATAATTATTTAAAGTGACAAGAATTATGCTGCAATCTAATAATATAAGTATATTAAATACAATGAGCATATACTCAAAAAATACAATAAGCATCATGTTAAAATAAACAACAAAGAAATTTTATTTAGTAAGTATTGCTAGACATAATAATATTAAATTTATACTTAATTGTGATATATATGATTTAAATTTTATTTTAATATGAATGGTGGATTACAAATAATGTGTTTTATATATTATATATACAGTAAAAACCCAGTAATTTAAGTTTATTATTATGTACGTAACTAGATAAGTTAATATATTTTTAAAATACGAATAATTTTACTGTTATACTATCTTAAAGGATTGGAGAGTTACTGTACATAATGAATGATAAATTGCTATGATTATACAGTTATTTTTGCGACATGTTACAATTGGCAATAGCACAATTGAAATTTATTATTGGTTTAACGGTTAGCACTTGTAAAATTTAGCTTGTCGTCCTGTTTAAAATTATCATATTAACTTTTTATTGTCTAACACTACATATTTTTCTTACGTTACTCTACAGCGACAAAAATGACTGTATAAGCAATGAATAAATTGAAATTAGATAGATTTATGGGTCATCTATACCCATCAATGACCCAATTGTGTTTTTCGATACAATGAGAAGTGTACGTAATTTTGTCTATAGCCAATATATAAATTGATGATATGCTAAACGAGTTAATGGTGTATAATGTGCTAATGATACGAATATTTCCGCTTTTGTTAACAATCAAGCGAAGGTAAATCAATTTTTTCTACTTACTATCCATCTACAATTTAACCGAGTCGGTAAAACATAGCAAATTAATACAGTGAATGTGCAAAGTGTGATTTTTCTGTTAAAATTTCATACCGAATGCGCCTGGTTTGGTAGATGTGCATCCTGTGTGTGAATGTTAATAATAATATAATATAATATATTAATAATGATCTTAAAATATTTATATACATGTACACATTGTTCTCTTTTTTGTTATCAGTTTTAAAATATAATATGTGTCATGACACAGTATATTAAACGAAGATGCAAAAATGATAATGTTGATAATACGGAAGATAATAATAGAATATCGTTTGTAAAGAATCAAGTGTATTTAGTATCTAATTTGATGAATCATTTGATTATCTACAATATATTTTAAATATCGTCAATTCAGAAGAAGTCACTATTAAGAATATTAGATAAACCAATTGGAAGTTATAACGTTAAATACAAATTTATACGCTTTCCTGTAACATTTTGTGACAATTGTATTTTTAAATGGGATTTTGAATTGGTTTGTATTCTTATTAACTCTAAAGTTGAACATTTTTTTTAAATAATGTAAATCAAAGACTCCAGACAACAGATTATATTTTATTGCTTCTGAATAAATACTATAAGAGAAAAAATAGAATATAGTGGACAAAAAGTAAGGCATATTTTTATTATGCAACGAAAGAGTTTTTAATATGATTTCTAAAATTTATGATTGAAGTTTAAAATATTTTTGAATAATCCAAAATACTACAAATCCATTTAATTTCATTGAAGATATTTATAAAGGGTGGAAATAAGAGTTGCAATTCAATATTAAAAGTCTTTAACACGGCATAAAATGTTGGTCTAATTTTAAATCGCTTTTCATAAAAATATATTAATTTTGTGTTGCGACAGTACTTGCAAGCTGATATAAAAAATACATCTTATATAACATATTGGAATAACTGAGATTAAAAATGTCAATTTAATGCTTAACAATAGTTCATTTATTAGGAAATTATAAATAAAATAGTACAGTCATCCCCGAATTTACGTCGTTTCGTACTTGGGAGTTTTTTTTATGTATTTTAAATAAGAAAATCAGTTTTATTGTTGTTTTTTAAACTTACTTCTGATCTATTTATTCAAGAGCAATGCGAATCATCTAATAATATCAAAAACCAATACTGATGCATAGGTTACTAAGACTGTCTTAAAAAGCAGTTCCGCTACTACTTCATCTACAAGGCTGAAAACTATAACTGTTCTCAGAATTTTTCAAGTGATGAATTTTTGACATTGTATATAAAAGGTTTTGTCTTTTTCTAGTGAGAGATGAGTGTTTTAGGGAAGAGAACTAGTGTTCAGTCAATATAGAACAAATGTTTAAATACAAATATATGGAAGTTCAGTGGTCATATTCGGGTTACTAAGAATAACTAAGATTTTCGAAAGGAAATACTCATATTCCTTCAAATTGAAATATCTTAGAAATTTTTCTTGTAGCTGTATTCCACATTATACAATTTATATCATATAATCCGAAATGCTCCTCAAATTTTGAATCTCAAACCTTAACATTTTTGATATGTTCGTTAGGAGCTGTTGACTCACATATTCGTCGTTTGTAATTTAAGTTATAACAAAATGCCAAGATAGTTCGTAGATATTAGAATAATAATTGGGAAATTTCGCAGAATGGTAAATGATTTACCAAAGCCTATATCAACAATAATGAATTCAAAGCATCATCAGTAATCGCTCTGATAAATTTGAATAATTTAAAATCTCCAGCATATAATAAAAGTCCGAGGGTACAATTGCTGTGTTTATATCATTTATAAACAGAAGAAACAGCAGTGGATCAAGACTTTGAGTATTGCGAATCCTAAACAACAAATTGGCGTTGATGCTCCAAGCAATTGCGAAAGAACCTCGTTAGTACATTTGAAAACTTGTTGATTAGCACATTACAGGCCGTTGACGCACTTATGCGTTAATGGCTATTCAAAATACAAAAATATTTTTATGGTGTATGTAGATTATAAAAAAATGCTACAAAATAGTTTTTTTAAAAGGTTATATATTTTAATTAATTTAGTATACAAATTTTTTGATCACTGAATGACAAGTATTTTCTCATAATATTATAGGCTCAATTTTAATTGATTAAAATCATTTTTTTTAGTTAGTAAGAGTTGCACAACATTGCGATTTTTAAAAAATACATATGTGATACTCTCTATCGGTTAAATTTAGTTATTTATTACAGTCTTTTTGATACCATATACTCACTTAATTCGATTTTAATTAATCATCAGTGAGATTATAAAAACTAGGAAAACCTAATCTGTGGTGATCAATCAGAATTATAATTAAAATAATCACTAATTATGATCTCCCACGCAAGATTGAAATTGAAAAATTACATTGATCTTTTTGTTGTTTAATATCAAATAAATATTTAAAAATTCAGGATGGACTGAAAGTGCGATTTATATGAAGATCGAGTAGTAACTGCTAGGCGATCACCTGTTAAAATTATTTTTTATAAGAAAAAACACACCAGCTGTTGAACAGGGCCGGCCCAAGGGGCAGGCAGTACAGGCGATCGCCTGGGGCGCTAGATCTTGGGGGGCGCCGTGATACCAAATAAAGGCGCAATATTCACTTAAGATTATCAAACAATATTGTTAAAGAATATAATCTGATATTTTTTGTATACACTACTGTGTACTCTTTACATTATTTTACGCGTAAAAAATCGCGACGAAAATAAAACTACAAATTCTTAAATATCCACAATCGCAAAAAAGAGTATGGTGTCAAATATATGTAATATTAAATTACTTTAATTTGAATTATATTTTTGCGCTCATGTAATGAGTTATTAAAGTATTATTAGGGTGGGGGGGGGGGCGCAAATTTAGTTTTTGCCTGGGGCGCTAAATAATCTAGGGCCGGCCCTGCTGTTGAACCACCTTCGACGTAGCTTTGAGGGATGACTGTACATACTATTTTTTTAATTTAGTGTTGTACTTACTTAGCGAAATAGAACAAATATTTTAACTATTTTTGTTGTTGTTGTTTTAACGGTCTATTATTGATAGGAAGCACTTTTGCAATTGTAATTTATTAACAATAGAGTTAAATCGGAATATATAACAAACGTCTCGATAGAAGATGCGATTTTGAACAAAGGGCTCGAAGGGGCGATTGAGGTTATGTTACATAATTAGTAGTCGGTCTTACCTGCGAGAACTTTGGCGAAGAGGCCGACGACGGCGATGGTGAATGAGCTGGCGGCGCCCCACAGCATTGTGGGCCGCCGCAGCTTCGGCAGCACCCACCTCACGTCGGGCCCCATCGTCGACCCCGGCCGCACAACATCCCCGACTACGACGCGGCGACTGTCAACGCTGACAGCTGCCGACTGGCTGCCATGCGAGCTCCATTTTTGGCCGAAACGCTGAAAAAACTGCTTCAGTTACAATTTAATTTTTAAATTTAAATAACTACATGCTTGGAAATAGCGCGATTTTTAACGAGCATTTATAATCAATTTATATAAAAAATAATAATCGGCTCTACCGGTGGGCCTGTAAAGTCGATTAATTAAAATATTAAAGATAAACTCAGGATTAGTACGAATAATACATTTTTTATTGATTAAAATTGAGTTAAAGAAATTTGTAATGACACGTGCAGGATAACCGGATGTTCATTGGTGATAAATAATACTTGATAATAAAGGTGATAAAATACTCATAGCGAGTGTAAAACATAATTTTAACCATAACAGCAGAAATTAATTTATTTTAAATCAATTTAGTTAATTGTTACGACCAATATTTTTTTAGATAATAATAAACTTTATTATCAAAATATTTTTTCCGATTAATTATTTCAGTAGGGTATAATTATGGATTATGCAGCTTGGTCATTGAAGACATTACACTTGAAAAAATAAATAAATAGGTTCTCAGTTCTCAGTATCTCAGTTCAATAAATTAGTACAATACAATATTGAAACATTGAATGTAAAATTAATAAAAAATAATTTAGAATCAATTCACATCATAATTTGAATATTAAAATAAGGAATCAGTACTGATGAATTGGATGTAAATATAATTAAAGAAACATGGGAGAATACTAGGAACTAAATTACATTATTTAGTGAATAAAGCACTCTCCGAAGGATAATTATATGATATTTTGAAGATTACTACTAATATACCTATACCTTTAAAAAAAATAGTTATAAGATTGAGTTATAATCTTGTATGGTAACGATGATGGAAGATGTAGTAATCAAATAATTAAAGGAT
Source organism: Plectrocnemia conspersa (assembly GCF_051122295.1). Lineage (NCBI taxonomy): Eukaryota > Metazoa > Arthropoda > Insecta > Trichoptera > Polycentropodidae > Plectrocnemia > Plectrocnemia conspersa. The sequence continues at coordinate 15,830,806 of NW_028277172.1, forward strand.
TTTATTATTTCAGAGAAAATAATATACTGAGACTGCATTACAATAAGTGATAAATGATTAGTTGTTGGCCAAAGATACGAACAAAATCATTGAAGCAGTTTTTTTTGGATTTCAAGAGAGCTTTCGAAATAATAGATACAAGTATAATGTTAATAGTAGAGATTATAGGAATAAGTGAAATAGTTTTTAGATGGTTTGTTAATTATTTAAGAATAGAAAAAAGTTAAAACAAATGATGCTTATTGATAAAGAGAAAATAATATCTCACGGTGTACCACGGGGTCCAAATTAGGACGATTGTTATTTATAATATATATTAGTGATATAATTGATAATATAGAAAAATGTAAAATACATGTTTGTCTTAATTTATTGCATAGGTGATAATGTTTAAGAAGTTGTAGATAATTTAAATAATAAATTAAGTATAATATAAATACGGTTTAAAAATAATGTACATAAATTAATTGTATGTTCACTTATTATAAAGATATGTTAGATAATAATATAAAAATAGTTATAGATATTATAGAAATAATTGATAATATAAAATATTTAGGAGTAATTGTAGATAAAAAAATTAATTTCGAAGAACATTGTAATTATATAGTAAAAAAAAAATAGTAGAAAAATCGGTATATTATCTAGGATGAGAAATATGTTAACAATTATTAGAAAACATGTTTAAATACAAAAAATATCCACAATAGTATTATTGTGCAACAATATTATACATACATATATGTCTAATAAATTAGATAAGACGATATTGCAAGAAATAGAAAATAAGGCAATGAGAGTAGTTTTAAATAAAAATAGATTTACTAGTTGTACGATTGAAAGATTGGAATGGTTGGATATTCAAGAAATATTGAAGATGAATTTTTTAATATCTATATCTAAATTAGAAAATAATATGTTGGCAATAAAAATATAAAAAGGATTTAATTTGAAATATAGATGTACATAGATTTAATATTATAAATATAGACAATTTAAGGATAGTTAGGTATAAGGAAACGAGTACGGCTAGCGAGGTACTGTAATAATATTCCTGGGACAATCCGCAAAAATAATAATGTAGCGGGTTTTCTTAATTGGATAAAGAAACACATTCGTGCATTGGAAAATCAATTTTAATATTAAAGTATTTTTTATATTCTGTTTATGTTACATCATATTTTACATGTTTGTTTTGATTATATTTATTTTGTATATAAACAATTGGCTAAATAAATTAATAAAATAAATAAATGGTCGTAATGCTGTATTGCTAACGTAGCGAGATGTGTGGTGAGTATGGTTGGTGAGGCAATATTTAATAGCCTAACTTTATTTGATTTCTTAAAAAAGCCCTCAGCTGAAATGGTTTCACCAAAATTCAAAAAAATATAGTGGCTTATATCGAGCATTGATGTCAAACCATAGTAGTAAGGTCAATAAGTTTCTGCTACGTAAAATAAATCCAGAAAAAACTCCGTTGCGGAAATTTTTTTCTAATAGATTTAAAAAAAATATCTTTAAATTGTTTGGTTGTTTTGAGAAACAGGGTTCAGCGTTTGGTTAGAAATAAAAGCACAGTTCATTGTGTAAAGGAGAGTGTTGCAGAAGATCAGAGCACATCACTCCAAGGCAGTCTGGACGGGTTAGAGTTTCTCGGATGTCACTCCGGTGTATTCTGAAAGCTTTAAACCTGTTACCTATAGTGTACGGTCTGGTTCAAGAAGACATTACTTTAAGAATATTTTATTTAATAAAATGTAAAAACTATTACAAACAAATCACAATCTTTCGAAAGCACTGGAGCTATTAAAATAATCAAAAGTTGGCTTTTTAAGGGGAGTGGTATTAATATTATTAAAATAATTCAGCGTTTCAGATTCGTTTTTTGATATCGCCGTGTTTGATCTTTCTCAGTATATTTGTTTTTAGGCCTGTGTGGAATAGAAGCTAGAGCAACAAAGGTTTGGCCAAACAAAACACGAGTGAAATCGTAATTGAGCTACACTCAAGAAATTGCTCACAATCGCTAAGTAAACTTATGAAACCCGTCAATTAATATAAATTCGTAGAACATAAAAAATCATATTATCGGATTGAATTGCATTGTTGTATGTGTCATTTGTCATTATTGGATCAGATGGTCTCCTACAAGTGGCCACCTGGAAGTTATACTTTCACCAAGGTATGTAGGTATGCAGTTGTAGCTAAACAATAATGCTATTGGATATAAATTGACCTTCTTTTCCATTCGCACAAGCTTCGTCCAAACACAGGCAAGACTTCAAGACTCACCAACTAGACCTAGCTAACCATAAGAAACCAGATACCAGGAAGAATTGATTTTCACAACTTCGAGGCTTTTCGGCTCATTCTTATTCGAGACAGCCACTTGATTCTGACACCTGATACTTTATTGTACAATAAATTATATATCAAACATATCTTCAGGCATCTAGCTGGCTAAATAAATCACACCATTCAGTATACTAAACCTCTAAAGTTATTTATCAATGGGTAATTATTACATCAAGTAGTTAATTACATTTTGATCGAAGGTTTGTATTTTAAAATAAAAAGTTTCTATTCTATGTCATGAAATATAATCGACGTAACAATACTTATCGTTGACTTTTGTTTCATATAGCCGATGAACAAATCTTTGATAAAGATTAATAATATAATTATTCTTAAGTCATTGATCCTAACATTCTATTTTTGTATTGACCGGCAAATGTTCGAAGAAGTAAAACTAAATATTTACTAATCGTTATTCCTAGAATCGGCCATAAAACTTATATTGTCAAACAATGCTTTTGGGATGGTTATTGAAAATGTTTGACCCTTTTTAACTACCTGCTCTAAATGCAGCTGTTAATAATTATCTGTTCTTAAAATTGTATCGGTTATAAACCATCACAAAATATTCGTTTAAGTTTAATTTTTAATAAAAAACGATTCATGAAAATTCTCGAGAAATGAAACATTATCATTTTACATTTTTCTCGAGAAATTCATATGACGTGTCCTTGTATTTAATTAACATAATGTAATAAATATGAGAGTCTACATTGGTATAGGGAGCATTACCATACGGTCAGTTAGAGCTCTGAAAATATCGACCTTCACCTGAGTCGCAGCCAGCTCATATCGATAACAAATAATTTGTGCCATGTCTTTAAGTTAAGCAATAAACCTAAAAACTAGAGATATCGAGAGTTTAATTAGAATATTTTATACCTTTTGCGATAAATGGAAGCTGAGAGGTGTCTAGTTTCATCGAAGACCCTCTTCGAAATCATAGGATTCATAAAATAATAACGTTAAATTGGTGGCTTCATTGATTATTATAAGGATAGAGTAGATATAAGATAGGCAAAATGAACCTATAATTATGCATTATTATTAAAAACATAATATAGAACGGATAAATGATAAAATATAGCTAATCGTCATAATGATTAATGAAAATTTTTATTTAAAAAATAAATATAATATAAATTTTAAATTTAAAAACATATGATTTGTTCAAACCTTATTTACAGACATTATTGGCGAAAACGATTCAAGACGAATGTGCACAGTAAGGAATGAATAAATATAACAACGAACAACAACAAACAATGAGCTGTGATTAAATTAATCGGTGAATTATGTATTCATTCAAGCTTATTAAAAAAAACAAGGTGATTGCAAATTATTATTATTTGTTATCGTATAAGTCCCTTAGAAAACAAAGTGAATGCATTATTATTCTTAGTGGGAAGTAATCTAAGTTATATTTTCGCATGTGTAATTTATTTAATCATAAAATTATTTTTTCTTATGAATTGTTTAGGGTATAGATTATACACGTTGTCCCATTCATTATACAGTAAACAGTAGATATATAATTTTGCAATGTGGGTTGTATAATATTGCATTAAAAATGACGAAACGGTAAATCAATAACAATTTTACTTTCATCACATAAAGCATTGCAATGTTAATAATATTAATATGTAAAAAAATACACAAGAATTAATCACGAATTGAACAAATCATTGCTTGAAGATTTTTATCGATATCTCGCAATACCAATATATTGAAAGATTACAAAAAGATAATTTCTTGAGCCTATTCGATGTTTCTAAATATTTTTTATTTTACATTTATATTAACATCAGCAGATGTACATGCGAGCGTTAATATTTAATTTAATTATCTTAAAAGGAATTTCATTGTTAGCGAATTTTATTATAGAATAACACTGATTAAAAAATGGCAATATTTGAAGCAACCTTGACATATAGAACTAAAATAAATAAATAAATTCCACTTTTTTATAACCCGTTATATACACGTTGTATTTTACATATTTTTGTGTCGCTTTGTTTCAAGATGAAATTATTTAATCTTGGATGCGTAGTATATTCTGTATGATTAATTATCCAACTTATATAAATAAACGTTTCCTGCGCTACTGCGCATTATCTTTCATTGTGACAATTTATAGATCTGCTGATCATGTGAATAAATTAGTTTAAACGGTGTTTTTAAAACATGAAATATTCCTAATTATGTACAATATATAGAACGTTTCACTCTATTTATTATGTTTATAACTGGAACATCACGCAATTAAACCAGTTTTCACGTGGGTTGTATAATATATATAACATTAAGCACTTGCACTTTCTAAGATATTTAAATCATCACACATTAACACGTTAATTTATATATCTTATAGCAATGCACATTTCATTAGTTGTCAATGAAAATATACTCACATTCAGTAAGCAGTGCTCGCTGGTCATCCTCCCCAATTTTTTTCAGGTGGCTGCCCTGCGACCCTGAAAAACACAAGCGACACGCTTAGCGCACCATTGGACACTATTTATCAATTTTGAAAATTCGGTGATTGCCATCCGCGCGCAGATTGCGTGAAATCGTGACCGAATTCTATTTTGAAATAGTAGTGTTAAAATATAAAATGGCGCCATGATCGAAATAATGCTCATATCGGGTCGATATGCGTCGTAGTACATATATATTATGCAATTTCGAATGACTTCCTTACGCAATGGCGAAGGTTCCGAAACGTTTTCGAGTTAACCGTTGCGACACCCGAAGGCGTGTAGCGTCGGCTCGCGACTCACTTTTCCTATCGTTTTACGTCAAGGAGGTACTATTAAAAAATAGGAAAAGAAATGTCTTGTTTTATGTCATTATGACGTTAGTATGCAGAGCTGATATCGAATGTACCCGAGTAAACAAGGTTAACCGGTTCATTTCCATAGACGCTAGTGCTCTCGACCTAATGGCCTTCAAGGGATAAGGAAACGCGCACCGGATAGTTGGCAGCACTGAATAAATTAATTTGTCTTTCTAAAATTTAGGGTGAAACTGGATAAATTATTTTCACTAATTAAAATGTAATACTGTCGAAAAGGAATGCGCTGTAACGTACAATGTAAATGACATCCGACCGGAAGTTGAAAAATACAGGTATAAAGAAGAAATGGAAATCGTCACACGAAACTCTTTATTTTTGTTAAATATTTTTGTAAACCGTTTAAAAATAATTGCACTGCGCGGCCACGTAGACTCGTGGCTTTTATAAGTTAAACAGTAGTTTAAAAAGCAAAAAATCATTTTCTGCGGTCAAATGAGTATCTATGTGTTACATAACAGCCGCGTAGTAACTTTTAAGAATGTAAGTTTTTATATTTTGGTGGTCGCTGGGTAATGATTTGAAATTTTAAGGCGAATCGTTATTTTTATTCAGAAATTAATACCTTATTTTATTTAACATTTTTTTATTTTTGCTCCGTAAATTGCATACTTAAAGGCAAGAACGGGTTAAGTTACATAGACTTTTAATATTTACAAATTTACTACCTAGTATTTTTATGACCAGGGAATTCGGGACCACCCGTAACCGTGGCGATGAAATTATTCGGAAGCAGGGCCAGTCCGAGAGGTGGTCGCCCGGGGCGACAATTACTCCAAATGGGGGCGCTATTTACTCTGAATGAGGGCATCGTTTGATTATATTTAATACAGTGTCAAAATCTCCTCGATTTCTCGAAAAATAATTCGGAGATTGTATTTTAACAAAATTTTCTAAATGACCTTTCTTTTTAGCTCCTGCAACAATTTATTCTCTTCAAACAAAAACCTCGAGATGGTTTTTAAATAAAAAAAATCCGTGACGACCTTTTTTTAGCCCTATCAGAATTTTGTCCTCCGAGATAGTTTTTGAACAAAAATTTCCGTGATGTCCTTTTTTCATCTTTTTTAGCACTTATGAAAAAATCCTAAATGATCTTTGTTTTTTTAGAGTCCAGGGCGCTGAATATTCTTAGACCGGCCCTGTTTGGAAGTAGAGAACTCATTTAACTTTGTTCTCATAAAACTATTTTGTTTTGTTTTTTCTTTTTACACACATATTAAGTGGTATTCATTAACAGTTTCAAAGCACGAAACATATAAGATATCTCTACCGAACTAAAACGAGTACCTCTCTTCCCCGAATCGACGAAATTGATTGAAATTAGAGGAATAACTTTTCTAATAAAACTAATTAATTTATTTGATGTTCTATAAACGCGAAACAAACGATTGCATATCTGAGCAGATATCGATTAAGTGGCATCCATTAACAGTTTCAAAGCACAAGTGTCGGTGTGTATCTTTGCATCCCAGATTCACATTCCATAGAACGATAACGTTGCTACATTTTACCAGCGTTACGCAGAAACAATCTAACAAAATCTTTATTAGACAATAGGAAAAAGTCTGATTCCACCCTAAATCGATTACTGAAGTCGTTGGACTATCACCAATTCTGAAAGGTATATAAGTCAGTACTTTGACGAGAAGAGACACATGCATATAAATATATACTACATATGTGCATTATTGCACAAATTGTACGATCAATTTCAAAACTATTCAATAATATATAAAATAATAATAATTCCAAATTAAATATCAAATAATTTCAGTACACAGAGTATATTTTTAATATTTTTATCTTAACTTGAATCAATTGTGGGTAATTGTGAATAATGTCATGAACGTGTCATGTTCTAGAATTTCATTTAGATTGGATATGTACATAATCACACAGCGCAAAAATTTGAAAAAAGTGTTGAGATTATCTTAGCTGCGCAGTAAAAAAAATAACATGGACCGCAAACTCAAATTATTGAGATATATTTAGCTTATGGGTCGAGTTGTTGATATCCTTAAACATAATTAATTAGCTTTTCAATATTTAGATTATTTTTTATATACAATAGAAATGTACTCTAAATTAGGATATTTATTAAATCATATTTAATATCATATATGCACGACCTAGTCAGAGCTAGAAAACCTAATCTATGACGGTCGATAGCAAAAATAATTAAAATAATTACTAATTCCGATCTCTCAGATACAATATCTTTATATGGGACTCAAACTCAGATCTTTCACTTTATTTAAAAATTTGATCTTCGGCCTAATTCTACATTACAATCATAAAGGCTACGTAGTGTATTTTTTGGGTGTTTTCTCAAAACTTATAGACTATGAAATTAGTATGTGCTATTGATAGCCGGCGATCATAATCTTCATATAAAATATTTAACTAATTTTCCACAAATATGTTAATTAACACGTGATACATGTATAATATTGCATATATTATTACGAAATTATAAAAAAATATTTGGGACACATCTTTGGACCTTTTCTAACACGACTTTTATGTCTAATGTCTAATCTATTGATAACTAAAATTAAATTGTATTTATTTGACATCGTTTTTAAAAATTGGAATCTTTCTCAAAATCTTTATTGGGCTCAGACTATTTTTGGTTTATGAAATTGGCGTGCTGTCCATTTAAGATTCGTTAAAGATTTAAACAGATGTTTTGATGAAATATAGGCGGATGGCTCAATGGTTGCGAATGGTTCATAATTGAATAGGTCACTAGTTTTTTTATTATACATTCAAGATCAGTAAGTTTTTTTCTAAAAAATGTGAATGACTTTCTGTTTAAAGTAAGTATACTTTCGAATCGATTTTGGAGTGAGATAACGATTATATTAATAATTAAATTAAATGTAAACAGTTACATACGGTAATTGTGTTTGTTTAACGTTAGAGAACTTCAAATTGATCTGATCTATGTTGAAATACTACTTGAATATTTTGGACAAGTATATACAATTATATATAATACTCAAGTACATGTACCTACTTATGGAGATAACACATACTTATGGAGATAATTTTATAGATTACGACAAAATATTTGGCTATCAAAAAACAGTTTCACCCATTCCTTAATTAATTATTTTAACGTTAGATAAAAAAATAAACAAGAGCGATCATTCTATACGTGTAACATAATGATCTGAATGTGGTGTTGCAACAGTTTTCATAATTCACTGCAGATATGAGAAACGATAGGAAAACAAAAGGATGGGAAAATGTTATAATGAATCGTTATGTAAGATGGACACTATGCAGTTCCTATTGCATTTTCAATTTCACTGTTAAAATATTTATATAAATAATAATTATATAATATTTACATGTAGCCATTGTTGGAGTTTATCCAAAACTATAAACAAATGCTGTTATTTTTTTTAAACACATCCATTAGTTACGATTATATTAAATATGTTTAAATAAATACCTTATTTTTTATCAGAGTTGAAAAGTATTGTTATTTGCAGGTATTAATTTACAATATGTATATGTCTTGAGGTTGGCGGTTCTGTCGGTTGTAATTGATATTTCGCGTTGAATTTATAATATTACGATAAATATAAATTACTTTATTATTAGTGTTGCCAGTATGAATAATACAAAAAATAGATAATTTCTCAATGCCTAAAGGAAAATTTAGCATTAGCACAATTATTAAATAAGGTTGCGCTACAAATAAATCACTATTTTATTTATTGAAAATTGACTACCTTTGGGGACTTTTTGGTTAATATTTATTTATTTATTGTAAATCTTCCGCTGCAAGCAAACAAGCGTTAGCTCATTGCGCTGCAACGAAGTAAACACAATCAACAACTACTAAATATGTAGTGAGATATTAGACTGAATTCAGTGTCTGTAAATCAATGTCAATTTTTTAATTATTTATAAGCTATAATTAATGCTTTCAATCAGTATATGTCACTATGAACAACCTAGGTCGATAATGTTTCAAATATTTATCAATAAGATTAGGAAAACTTAATTGGCGTAAACCTAATCTAATGATAATATTAATTTTATACTAATCACAAATTCTAATCTTCCAGACACGATAAAAGATTTATGGTTTGTTTATTTATTTTTTATTTATTTTTTATTTATCGACGTGTTCAGTTTCTACGTCTCAATGTATAATATAATCGCCATATAATAATTTATAGGTACAGAAATGGTACTAAAAAAATACATCTTCAACGTTGGAAACGATAATTTTTTTCTTGTCCTTGACAACACGTTGGAAGTCTTGGCCTTTAAAATTGTCACTTAACAGTTTTTCTGGTACAAGGTTGTCATATAAGGTCAATGAAAGTACAATTATATGAAGTAAAGAAAGGATTGCAAATTAATTATAAAATCCGGAAGCTGTATCAAATGTAAAAAGTATGCCGTTACAATTAAATTATAGATTCATTTGTAGTCTTTCACTGTGAAATAAAAGTCAGAATTGCATAGAACGACCAATGAAAGCAATACAACGAAAATAGGTTAAAAAAAATTTTTCTGGAAGTAAAAATATTGTAGAGATTGAATTTCTCCATAAACAAATAATACGAATTAAGTATGTCATTAGTCTTCATTAGTCATTATGGTTCTTTTTTAGAAACTATTATTTTTGCCGAATTACAAATAAAATAAATAAATATCCGAATATCAGTGTCGTTCTTTGAATATTTATACTACTTCATTTATCGACTTTATAGGTCGACTGTCGAACAATAATATTTCTCCAATACATTCATCTATATTATTATTTAATATAGTATCGTAAAATATATTACTTATATTTATGTAGTCGATATATTTGTTGGAATAACATATTATTGAATATGCACTGTATATTGTTATTTCGAATTTGTTTTTTAAATTGTCTAAAAATAGAACCGTGCACAGGGCAGTGTTATTTTTTGTTACATAATCTGTGTTTTTAAATTTTTACCTTACCTTAGTGTTTTTAAATTTTATCTTTATTTTTACTTTACCTTAGTGTTTTTAAATTTTTATCTTGTCTGGAAGAATTTATGATTATTCTAACATTTAAATTTTAATCCATCGTCGTAGATTAGGGATTCTTAAGTTTTCCTGATCTCACGGATGAAAATCGTGATGAATAATAAAAATAATGTTGATCTAGGTCGTGCATAGCGACATTTATTGATTGTAAGCTGTAATCATAGTTAATAATTAATAAAATAAATGATACTGATTTACAGACTTGTGTGTCACTAATTAGTGGTTTATTGTGCTAACTCAGTTGTAACGCATTAGGCTAACGCCTGTTATGTTGCAACATAACAGGCGTTAGTCGAAGAAAATTCGTACCTTAAAAATTATAAAGTAAAACATAACAACCTAATGCAGCGGTCTCCATAATATTTTGATCGCGTACCCCTAAGAAAAAATGATTTAGTACGTACCCCTGAATATATACTTACATTGGTAAAAAATTCTAATTTATTGAAAAGATTTAGTCGATTCTTCTATGAGTATTCGAATGCATCGCAACTGACAATTTATCGTGTATTTGATGTTTTCAATCGTGTAATTATTACTTTACGTACTTTGAAGATTAGAATATACATGTTTAGTATATTCACATTTTATTTTGATGAAAATATTATTTACATATTTAGTTAGCATTTAAAATTTATACAGTTGTTTTCTTATACAACTTATTTTATTATATTTAGATTGGGTTGTTTTTAGTAAGACGTAAAAAGTATATAGAAAAGTAAAAAATATGTAATTGTAATCAACAAAAAATATACTTGTTTTTTTCCAAATTCATAAATCCGCTTTGCATTTAATTGATGAGTTTTGCTGCTAAATTGAGTATTTGAGAAAACAAACTAGGAGTTTTGTAATATAATATGCTAAAAAGGGATGTAGCCAGTCTAAAAATGAATATAGCGCCTTTTTTAAGTGTATTTTGAAATAAAAAACTCACCGAAAGAACGACGCAATAAGTGCAATAAGCAAATACGATCACGCGTTATCGTCGATTATCGAAGTCAACGCCGGACGTATCGGGAACAATAATGGCATATCGATTACCGATATAATAATACGACTTTCGCGTGTGATCGATCGGTCGTAGCGAAGCGGTGCCGTTTCTGTTGGCGGATAAACCTCCACTGGCGCACTTAGATGGTGTTTGTACGTTTATTTCTAAACGAGTTCTCTCACGACGATTACTCAAGAAACGGCAGTGCGTAAATCTTACGTCAGCTTTCTAATGCAACACCGGCTCAATAGAGCAAAGATAGGTTGGGTTGAGAGGCGGTGATCTGTGATATAATATCGACTGGTCATGCGATGCGATTCGAATTAGACCGCCATTTTTTGATCGTTCGCCGGGGTTGCTACATGAAAAATATATTAACTTGTTTGATTCAAATATAATTTAGCGTATCTGTATTCAAAATATTGTCAATAGAGAAAAATAATTATTTACTTATCCTCACAAAAATCGTCCCCCTGAAATTATTTCCAGTACAATTTTTATAGTTATTTAACAAAACTTTTATATTTAACTGGGGTTACTCAATAAATTAAATGCGGAGTGAAATATTATTTTAAGATTTACTTATAAATGAGAATTTAACACAGAGGTCAGTAATCATCTCATCTGAGAGTGAAAGTCAGCTCTAATCCTCGGCTTTGGAAACGGAACGCCATTCCAGTTTTAAAATATTGCATTTTATTGTTAAAATAGTAGAATTTCTACCCGATATATACATTTTTTACGGTTTTGTGAAATGCTGCGAACGTTAAGAATGAAACGGACCATTTCTGCCTGAATTTTCAAAATAAAATATTTGTTATGGCCGTATAGAAAACGGTTATAATTGTCTATTCGTTACCATTGTTTAATGCTTTTCTTACGACAGATGTGCACCGTGTTTGTGTTCAATTATTAAAACGTTAGTTTCAGGCTTGAACATGTTTGATCGATTGTTTTCAAGTTGTCTAATTGACTATGTCTAATTGACATACCAAATTGGTACAGATTTACATCAATGTAACTCATTAGGATCACGCTTACTCAAACGATTGGGAACGTTGAGCTCTCCAAAAGTGTATTCTCACAACACGGCCATACTGAATCACTTCCGCCAGCAATATTTTATTATTTATTTATTTATTAAAATTATAACCATCGTGACCTGACAGGCAAATCCAATGCGTCACGATTGCCAATAGTATAAAATATATTACAATTTTTAAAATAAATACAAATATATATGTATGCATACATTTAAATTCATATACGCACATACACACTCATACACATATAAGTAAAAACAAGATAAAATAACAGACATCAAATGTACATTTCGTAACTAGCAAATTGAGTGTCATAGACATTTTTTAGATAGGCTGATTGTAGCAGGGATTTTCTTTTATGGGTAAGTAGTTAATGAGTAACTTTAAGATAAAAATGTAACTAATATTTCCACCTTGATTTTGCCATTCTGATAGGCTATAAAGATCTCATATTTAAAAAAAAAGTAATAAAAAAAAGTTGTTGAGAATGTGTAACTCCATCATTGTTTGCGAACTTATCATAAAATAAGGTGAAGATAGTTGAACTACTTAATGCAAATTTTGTTGAAAAAAATGTGAGATGCAGTAAACTAACTATTCTTATTTTTCCTGTAAAGTTGACAATTGTGGATTTTTCTCTATAACAAAACCTTTTAACAACACAAACCTATACTGCATTTACCGATTCTTATAATCGATTGAAACCGGTTTGATACCTGTTTTTTCTAAATTTGAACTTGCATTCAATTGAAAAATAAAAATATTCTTGAACTGTTCAAAAGATTTGCTAAACAACAAAATCTTTTTTTTACCTTATATTCCATAGTGAATTATCATGAAACTTTTTTATCATATTATGTAATATTAATTCCTTTTTTATTGTACAAAACAAGTATAAATGCAATATATTTATGTAATATAAAATATTCTTCAAAGCATAATAAGAAACAAGTTTTCATTTAAGTATGTAATCAGTGAGAATATTTATGTAATTGATAGAAGAAGAGTTTGATGTAATATTCAAATAAAACATATATAAAGAGATGTATATTAAATATATTTAAAAACATAAAATTAAGTCATAACTATAGATGAGGTATAAAATTTGTAAATCAGTCATATAAAAATACATAAATAGACAATAATTAATTATTTCTTATAAAAATAATAATCTCGTAAGTTGATCAAAATTCCCATGAATCGAGCCATTTGAGATGATGCATAGTAGAATTTGATTCGCCGGCCATCGGGCCTTCCATTCCGTAAGCGAGAGGAGCAAACAGATAAAAGCTGTACACAGTAACCGAAAACACGGTACCGAGTATGATATGTTGGAATGAGTTTCCCAGTTCATTACTTACATAACTCTTTATGCTAGTAATGAGATAATCGACTAGAACACCTGAAATAAAATAATATAAAGTTAATTTGTAAAAAAGATACTTTACAAAGTTGACGATCTTGAAATCATTATTACCTGTAAGCATAGAACTGAATACAAGCGCTGGAAAATAATGATGAAAATATAACACACGCCCCATCGCCCAGAATGGAACATAATGTAATAACCATCCTATACTAAGCCAAATGGAAGCGTTTATTAGCATCATTTTTCTGCCTGTGAATATTAAGTTTGAAATTAAAGTTAAATTATAATCTAATAAAATTAGTATGTATTATATTGTTATATTGATTACTTTTACTATCAGCATTATCAAAATATCCTCTTTGATGTTGTACAGCATTAATGATGAATATAATTGGAAATATAGCAAGAAAAGCTAAGTTTATCCACCAAACAATCGGATTGCCCAATAGATAAATTCTGTGCGAACTACCTGAGAAAAATTGTCCCTAAAATAACAATAATATTAATATTAAACTTTTGCATAAGCAAGTACTAATTCGCAAAATTTCATAGATTAATTACTCTGTAGTTTAGGGGCCATTGCCACGGTTGAGACGTAATCTCTCCTTCTTTCGGTTTTAATCCAGCGTTGCCTTGGAACATAACTGCGTGAGATTCAAAGAACCTTTCGATAAACGATGGAGCGTATGCGTTAAAATTTACTTTTGGCACTGAAAAAATTTCATTAACATTATAATAAAATTTAAAGAATATAATTTTAAGATCGATTTGGCTCACATCCGTCAAACTCGTTCTCTTCAACGTTCCATATAGCATTTTTATCACGTAAATTTGGATTGCAAGATACCTCTTGCTGCTCGTATCCCCATCGCGGAAGCTGGCGACCGGCAGACGTAAGCGTACATGATTGTAAATAGTGTACGAGTCGAAAGCGCGATGTGACCGTTAGCAACTCCTCTCCTTCTCGTCCTCCGACCATTTGTATTCTCCAGACGTCATTGGCATCACCAATTCCTTTCTATATGCATTAATGTGATTATTTCATTTCATACCAGTGTAAATTAATTAATTATTTATATAATGTAGAATTAATGCAGGCAATTTTAGATACAATTAGAATTTAAACTACGAATAAACTGCTGCCAATATTTTAACTCTCTTATTAAATTATATCACTTTGATAATCAATCAGTAATTTGCGTCATTTTAACACTTTGTTGCGTAGAAATCTTGAAACAGAATTTTTAATATGGAACTTCTCCGAGGCCAAATATTCTCTCAAGATTGAAAAAATACCAATATATGAGGGAGTTCTTGTTTTCGACACATTATGACGCATTGGGATGAGCTATGAGCAGAGCGTAAAAACAACTTATAGTCATGTACAATGATACAATATTATCGTTTTTTTATTAGAACTTAGTATGTTTCGTCAAAATCCAGTAACTTTTGCTGGAGGCCAAGACACTTCTAGGTTTAAAGCACTAGTCCTAATTGTTTTACTTTAAATTGATTTAAGATTCACTTAATCAATTATTACCTCTCCATAACCAGTAACTTGCAAATGTTTCTTAGTCAACGGTGCTGGTTCACGATGCGAATGCAAATTACGTCCGGTCATTTTATGCTCCAATCTGATCAAATCGCCGTGATGTAAAAGAGATACTTCTACAACTTTTTCTTTATTGTACGGCTTGACAATCCATTTGTTATTCTCGTCTTTGTGCGTGTAAGTTGTTATCTGAAATCATAAATCCTATGTAATATTAAAAAATAAATAGAGCAATATTATTTATTTAATAACCTGTTGTTGTCTAGCGCCGACGTTTTCAGGATAAAGATGTTGATGCGAATGAAGATATCCACCGCCAGTTTTATGATTCTTTATTGTGACTATAGCTCCGTAAGCTACATGTCTCGGAAATGAGGCGTTATGCAGAGAATTACCAATGAGTTGCGATTGAAAACCGGATGAATAAAATCCATCGCCGCTACCACTGCAATATAAAATTATTTATATCATTCTGTTAAAAAAATATTTATAAAAATTGAATACCTTCTATTTAACACTGTCAAATGTATCCAGAAAAAGAACATATAAAGCAGCATAGGCCATATAATTAATGTAATACCTCTGACTAATAAGTGTTTGATCGTTTCAATCTGTAATAGTTTAAAATAAATATACGCTCTATAATATTTAAGTTATATAATTTAATACATACCACTGGTTTTGATAGATCTCCTAATAGATCCCATAAATCAGCCACAGTTCTAAGGCCACCCAATAGCACAATAAATAGTCCGGCAAATTTGACCGAAATGGTACAAGCTAACATAGCGCCGAGAAAGAGCTGCCAAAATATATATTTCTTCGAAAATGGGCAACACCTTTTCGTTGAATACGACGTTACCTATAAATAAATTATTTTTAACAATTATATTTAATTTGAATTAATTAATAACACATTAAAAATCATACTTTAGACATTCCTAATATTGATCCGCACATGAAAAATAATAGAATCGGATCTAATAATATGTATCTATTCAATGTTAACAAGCCAATATCTGTAAATTAAATAATAAAAATGGTATTAAATGACCCAAATTGATTAATATGTAATATTATAATAACGTACCACAAAGTATGAATAATGTTCCTAGTGTGGAAGAATTTAACGATTCTGTTAATTCCCATAACGTTAGAAAAGTCATGGGTATTATAAGAGCACCTAATGTCGTACAAAACTGTAATAAAACAAATTTTAAGTATAATGTAGCTAAAAAAATATATTAAATTATTAATTACACTAACAATTCTCATTCCTTCATATCGAGCACCTTCGTATTTATCGCCTGGCTTCTCAAACGGAAACATTCCATCATAACCGGTGAGTTTACCAGAGAATGCAATTAGCATCTGTATTGAAATACATTATTAAATAAATTAGAAATAACAATATATCATCTTAAATAAAAATGCGTACTTTTCCTAGCGGTGGATGTACGTCAAAAAAGAACGTTCTATTAATGTACCAACTAGCCATTTTTCCAAAGTGAGTCTCATCCCAGCTTTAAAATAAGATGTAAATTATAGTTATTTTTCTTTTCGATGTCAATCAATAAACGTACCAAACGTGATCCGGTTGTGTGACATTATAAAATCGGGTCGCAAACGTAGCGATTAGAATGCATCCAAAAATTGTCCACCATACACTAAATGAATGGGTAAAAAGAAAGTAATTTGTGTACGTGTAACTCTGTAAAACGGCAATATGATGATACAAACTTGTCATTAGAAGGCTTTGCTGCTTTTGACGATGTCATTTTATTGCTGTATGTCAGTCCTTTGGTCAGATACGATTTTTCATGTTTCTCAATTCATATTGACAGTTTTATATTTCGTACACATTCGATGTGAGGTGTCACCAACATAACGGTACATAAATTCTTGTTGGCTTTAACGCCAATGTTTTCGCCCATTAAAAATTATTTATCTTAAAACTGATAATTTTTACTTACAATTACGACTTTTTATAATATATAAAATTATATTAAATTGAAATATAGGAAAAATCTGTTTCGTATTTTTTAGATATATGTATATGAAATACATATTTATAAAAAAAGTATTTGGCTTTTGAAAACAATTTAAAACTATATTTATGTATAGGTACTTATCATTATGTTTTTTCGTTGTCATTATTTATTAGAATGTATGAATAGTTATTAATATTAAGTAAACAATAAAATATTTTTATTTATTTTTCAGGGAATGCGATGGTGGCAATGACAATAATACTGATGGACCTCATATCGTATAATTAAGCTAAGCATACGTCTCGATTTTACACCATCGAGCATAGTTTTATTGGGATTGTCCCGGTTTCACAAAAAATCCAAGATGACCTTTTTTAAGCTCTCCTAGCATTCAATTTACTATATATCAGCGTTACAAAATGTAAGTATAATGTTACATACTTAGATATATGTATATCATGATGTTAGAATGACATTCCGCGTTCAGGTTTTCTGCTGCTGGATATGTCCGCGTTACAGGTTTGACAGCCCCACACTACTCCCCCCCATAAATTTTAGATTGACAGATTAAAATGTGAGTATAGCATTGACGTAACGTTCTACTGTGGTGGTTAAAATTGCTTGTATTTCGTTATTGTTGTTGCTGTTTATCTTCTAAAAATTTGCAAAATTTGTTGAAAAATATAGTGTAGGCAATGGCGGCTGGTGAAAATATAAATAGGTGGGTTCAGGGGATAAAATATTTTTTTTACACATAATATGTATTATACATACGATTACCATATTTAAGAAACTCTAAATTGGGACAGCTGAAAAAATGGTAAATTTTCACATTTTGGTGAAAGAGTAGTGAGAGCTAAACAAAAATGTAGTCATTAAATTTTTTGTTCATTTTGTGACGTTGAGATGCTGAAAGAGCTAAAAAATGAAAAGGTCATTTTAGAAATTTTGTGAAACCGGGACCGATGGTATGAATCTAAGACAATCCTGATAACATCGGGATCGATGGTGTGAAACTGAGACCTGGTCCGGCTATCGACCTGTTTCCGAATATCGACCAGCTCGCTTTTGAGAGATAGGCAATTTACAATGAGCGAAAAAAGGAAGAAGCCAGAGAGCCGACCATAGTCAAGTAGCATGAACGGTAGAACGCCTCAGTAAAAGGACGATGGACGGGCAGACTCATCGTGAATTTAAAGGTCTGAAGCCAAGGGATCACGGTGAGCTAAACTACCACTTGATGCAGGCAATAACAGCACATGGTTGCTTCGGCACTTACTTACGTAGGATAGGTAAGAAAGCGCCTCCTGGGTGCTATCGGGGCAACATCGACGAATCCGACGAAATGCGGGAAGAAGAAACCTTGAAGAAATTCTAGGCGAGCAACAACTGTTGCTAGAAAACATAATCCCCTCCATACTGAGAGACAAAAATGCGTGGTCAGCTTGGCGAGAATTTGCATCGTGCGTTATATGCATGAAAGAAGAAAACGAGAGAACCCGAAGAGCTATCCCCAATGACGAATGAGGGTTTCTAGATAACCCATTATCTGAAAAAACTCACATAATAATGACGCAATAGCACTAGCTCTAGGATAGCTGCCTCCCTGAAGTTTTAACGTGTAAAAGCAGTATACTGAAGAGATAGTAGGAGTAGAGTGGTTTTTAATGAATAAAATCTAACATGACTGTTGTTGATTGTCCCAGTTTCACAGATCAGTTCAGATTCTATAGGGACTGTCCCGTCCCGGATTCATAATATCGGTCCCGGTTTCACAAAATTATAGAGAATACTCGATATGTATGCTCGATATATGTCACATAACATATATCGCTCGATATGCTACGCTGCACCATTCACCGCTGTGCTCACGTTATATTATTGCGTTTACGTAAATAAAACTGATTAAATGATGACTATCAATTTAAAAATTGCATACTTACAATTGTAAATTTAAAACTTTTTAATCTAAATAATTTCGAATAATTTATTTAAATTATTGGCTGGCCCGGTCCCTGTGGCCGCTAAAGACGAGCTACTCCTGAGTGTAGGAATATGGTCTGATGGGAAAAGAACAGGAAATTTTATAAAAGCATTTGTTGTTCTTCTTGCAATGTTGATAATTATGTAGTTAACTGATTTATACTTACGGCTATCGATATTTTATACGGTTAAGCAGCTTCCATAAATTACGTTACAGGGTTTTTTTGAAATTTTAACGCCTATCTCCTCCCTCGTCACAAAGTCTTACACAATGCTAGATCTCCCTTTCCCTTGTACGTTATTTAACAAAAGCAAAATTATTTTTATTTACAAAGGCAACAATATCATATATAGTACAAAATATGTATTTGTGTGAAACCAATGTTGCTAAATGATTTCTATCACAAGTTATGTATAATAATAATAATAATAATAATATAAGATGTACTCGATATTCAAAAAGGTATATTGTAAATAAATCACATGCTTACACATTAGAATTTAGTGAAATAAACATTAAATTTATGCTTTAAGAAAACTATTTTATTAAAAAGCGGTATAGCAAAAACGTGTGCAAGTTACTAAAAATACACTATGCTTTCTTATAAACAAATTAAAATTCGTGATGTTACATTTTTTAAAAGACCCCCCTACTTCCCCTGTCACAGACGGTCACAATTCTGCTGATCTCCTAAGCATGCGACATTATTTATAAAGACCGCCTTGGCAAATCTTCCAACGATTCACCACGGCTGAGTAAGAAAAACGTACATTAAAAAAATTGTGATTAACATGAATATGGTCCAGAGTAAAAATAAACTCGCATGAAAAGCTACCTCATATTTATAGATACGGTGGTAGTGGTATGTATTTAATTTGAGTGGTTGTTTTTTTCTTAATTTAATAAAAAAATAAAACTGTCAACAATTTTTCACACATGGCAACACTTCTATTATTGTAAACAAGGACGTCAGACGACCGTCATCAGATGCGTCAGAGTTATAGTCGGTGACGGTCGACTCGCGATGGGTCGCTGCTGGTTCCTGGTTTGCTCTCTGGCCCTACTGGCCATTGTGAATGGCGATGAGTCGCACTACATCAGTTCTCTCATAGACCACCTCAACAAACAGGATATTCACACTTTCACTGAGGGTGTCTTGATTAACGTGCAACAAAAGGTGAGTTGACTCATTAGTTTTTTTTATCCATGACGTATTTTTTTCGCAAGAAAACGCAAATTACCAAATCGTCGCCATTTAACGTTCTTGTTAATGTTTCGCAACAATGTTGAACAATAAAATATAAAATTAACATAGGCTTATTTGTAAGAATTATATTATTTTAATATTATATATAATATTAAATTCTTAGAACGCATCTAATACAATGATCAACACGTTGAGAAATAGCTAATTTGTTAACACCTAAGTAAAGTATAAGAATAAACATTGTTATAATCGTGACTGTATTGACAAAAATATTATATTTATACTACGAGTTTATTATGTCTGAGATGATAACATATTTTTTTAGTGAATAAAAACAATTTGAGGAATTTGAGGAAACAATTAGTGAATAAAAACAATTTAAAAAAAATATGAGGTAACTGTTTATTAAGTGTTGATTGTCAAATTTTGTTTATTATTTAAAAACATTTAATCACGAGTTGTTTTATAGTATGTTATGTGTTTAAAAACATATAATGTTTGAAAAAATACAATGTATACTTAAAATGCTAATAAAAATATTAAGTTACCTACTTATTTATTATTGTCTTCCCATTGTATACATATAAAGCGGTGAACTAACTAGCCCTCGAGTTATTTTAAAATCATAATTAACACATTACGGTTTGCTATTTTCGCGGAAATAAATATTTTGACAAAGTGTGATTTTTAACAAAATAATTTTAAATACATTTCTCGATTAAAGCTTAAATTTTCTTTACGTTCGTAAAATATATTTACAAGCCTCAGTTCCATTATTTGTAACCCTTGAAAAAGCTTGATCAGACTTACTGCAAAATTTCGCTAACACTCAAAAACACGTAATTGGACTGTAATGTGTTAAAGAGTTTTGATGTATATATAGCTAAAAACAATCCAAACCTTCCAAAATTCTTAAAAATATATTCGTATACACTTGGCAGGTTCGAATCTTCAAGATAAAATCTTAACTAACCGGCGTGTCAGCTAAATAATTATAATTCATAACCGTCATTGAAAGTTAACTTTAAAGTTTTCTTTTCATTTTCTCTCATATGTTAATTTATTATCAGGGTAATAAAGTAAAAATAAAAAACACAATTATATATTTTCATTAATTAATAAAAAAGTATATATTAAACTAGTCATTCAATTAAAAAAAACCTACATTATTGGTTTTCCCCTTGTAGTAAAATAAAATGTGGTAAATGACAAAAAACTTATTCCTTGAAAGACATTTTGTAATGCTTTTATTAAGTATATTACTCATTGGAATCTTTAGCAATAAAAAAGGCTTATCATTTGTTGACTTTTTTATCTGAAACAAGTATGAAACTAAATGAAGACGTTAAAACTTTAAATTTAGCAAAACATTATTGAATAAAATTTTGGAACATTTAGTAGTTTGATGGTCCATCAGCCTTCTTTATTTCAGAGACACAATTGTGTACTTTTTTATTATGTAGTTATTTTGCTTGTCTAGTCTCTTTATACTAACTGCAACTTGTTATATTGTGATTTTCGAGAAAATATATTTTATTCTTTAAATTTAATATTACTTTTTCAACCAATCGTGGGAATGAAATATATAATGTACTTTCATTTTAGAATGTATTTGTTTCATAAAGAATATTTTTTCTAAAGCAAAGGCATTCTAAATTAGGATCAACAATTGATTAGCAGCGATTAACTACTGTCGTATTTTTCACTTTCACTATACACAGGCAATGAAAGAGTTGAGCCAAAAATACCCGAATAAAATCAGAATTTATTTATATTGTATGCGAGCAATACATTTTGAATTGATAAATTGTCATTAATGAATCGGCTGTCGATTATAAAAACAGGATCTGCTTTAATACTCAAAAACACGAAAGAATAATTCGATTTAATTTATTCTTCTACTTCATTTACATGGATTGATTGAGATTTCCTCAATAACTATCACACAATAGACTTCTTAGATTCTACAAATATCATAAAAACCTGAGTTTGAATCCCGTATAGACCCTTGTGTTTTTCAATTTTTATCTTGTCTTGAATAAATTAGTGATAATTGTATAATTATACATCCGATCGATTATCACAGATTAAAATTTCCTAGATTTTCCTATTCTGATGTTTGAATATTGTGATGAATAATTAAAAAAAAATTGAGCTAGTGACATCTATTGATTGTAAGTTATAATAATAGCTAATAATTAATAAAATAAATGTCACTGATTTAGACTTTGATTTCAGTCTGGTGTCAAACTATTTTTTTGGTAGTTGTTGATTATGTGTACGCCGTTGTAACGCATTGATCTAATGCTTGTTATGTTTCAACAAAATATTTACAATAAATAAATTTATGACTCAAGCACTATTTTCAACATGTTATTGCAACAAATGATATCCATACCACATTCTGAGGTTGTGTGTGTAATAAGCAACCGTTCATGCTCTAAATTGTCGACACTCGTTCAAAACGACCACCTTAATTTGTACAGTACAATCCTAATTGCTTGATTACTATCGCAAATCTAAAGTTTATATACTATATACGTACATTTATGTATGGATTCTTTGCCCTTTTTAAAATTACTTTGTATACTTGGCTTCCTTCCATTCATATCTATTTTTATGCCATTGATATTTCTATAAATATAAATTCGGCGTATTTCACTTTGTGTAAACAATGTAGCAGGTATGAAACAGGAGTATATTTAATTAATTATGTGGCAAATTAATTCATGGATTCACTCAATGAAAAAAGACTTTATTTAAAGTAGAGGCTATTTAAAATCCACTTATTGTGATGTTCTAAAGTTATCAAAAACATATTTATTTAAATTTAGCTGTTCTATTTTTATAAAACTCTAAATTCCGAAATCAGTATTATCATAAATATTTACTGATTGACAAATATGATGATATGCACCAGCTTACCGCGCAGAATTTGACAGCTGTATGATCTCAGCCAGAGTAAAACTTTGATGCCGCTTTTAGTCTAATTTCAGCATCCAATAAGCATCAGTACTCTTAAACCGTTGATAATAGTACAAATGAATTATTTACAATTTTGTTAATGACATTAGATTAAATTGTTGATAGTTCTAAGTTATATTCGCTCTCATTACACGATTTTATTAATAAATAAAATAATTTTAAGAACTGTTTCTATGCTTTCCTTTAATATTATTCGCTTATCAGTCACAAATATTAATATGTAATTACCATAGGCGTATCATTAGATAATTAGAGTGACTAAGAAAAACATTTTTATAGACGTATTATATAAAATATTTACAATTAATAAAAATACATTTTCAAATGCTGTTTCCGTCTGAATTAAGTTTTAGTGAATTTACTGATTATTAAGGTTATCTCCTAAGCATGTGTGCTAAACAAGGGGGCATTGTGCCCATTCATAAACAGATTGATAAAGGATGTCGAATATAATCATATCATTCAATCACTTGACTGAATCAAAGCTGTTGTAACACTTATACGCATTTCCATGATGCACTTAAGAATGAGTTAAGCACTTTAAATATGAATGTGAACCCTTTCAAACATAAACACGTGACTGCATTACTTGTATTCGAACACACGCGCAATTTATTATTTTAATTACATGAGACACTTAATGATTCATTCAACACGATACAGGTTTTTCCTTATCATAATAGTCGATTGTAAAACGAACAGGAATTGTTTATGTAATCATATTTCTGCTTTTGAATAATTGTTCAATCACTGTTTATTTAGTTTATGTATATATATATACTATAAATATGATAGTATACATGTTTTTCTTAACAGATAACTAATAGTGTATCTGGAAGGTTATCATCGGTTGGGGAATAAAAAAATGTGTTGTAAATACGTTAATGGTATTTATTTATATTTTTGGACGTAGAAAAAAAATTGCGCCTTTGGACAAATTCCTTTTAGTTTGTAGCATATTAGATTGTTTAACTGCTTTATTCAACGATCTAAAACCGTATTATATTTTCAGGACAATCTTTATGACATCAACGCCAATGTTACTGTGTTCTGCAATTACGATTTGTGTACCCCAACGACCGTGAGTTGTAAAGGTCTGTTCCAATATGTAAACGACGATCTGGTGGTGGTCGAAAAAGGGACAAATTGTGATTTGTCTCAACTGGATGTTAAAGAAGAAGCTCAAGAAGCTGAAGACGCTCTGTTTGCAACTGTACCAGAAATAGTAATTACCCCGTCGGAGCCTGTGGAGTTGGCTCACGAAATTCAATTAAACGATCAATATGTGGGTTCTGGTGAACAATTCGTAGCAGTGCGTCGTATGTCCAGTGGCGATGATACATGGTGCGCAGGTTGCCCCACAGATATAAATGTTAATGCTGAGGGGGTGTCCGATTTGGCGAATCAAGCCGTTCAACACCTAGACAGACATAAACCTAATGAGAATCACTCGCTTAAGAAGATCATCAGCGTTCAACGACAAGCCCAGGTATAAATACAGATTTTAAACTATTTATACCACAAAGATACGATCGAATAATGTATACTTAAACACACTTGAGTTTTGTGATTTATATTATAATCATTTTTAAAGTGATTTTTTAATCATTAATCAGATTTTTAAATCATATTGATAATTTAACCTATTTAATGTGTAGTATAAAAATATTACAAGGGATTGTTTAGTTACCAAACAAAAAAAAAGTTATTTTCTACCATCGCTAAATATTATTTGTCAGCATGTCAAATATACAAAAAGTAAACAGCTGTGCGATTTTTTAGGATAATACTAGTGTGGTATAGGCCCTAGTAAAGAATATTGACTTAATTAGTTTTTTGCTATAATGTATAGTTAATTTTATCATTTTTACTAGGGCTACCTTAATTAATAATATTTAATTTGATATGAAGATTTTGTCGCAAATTTAATTTTCACTCAATAAAAATGGCACTAGAAGTATTTTATTGAAGAAATAATGTTGTAAAACGATGCGTTTTAAAAACAAATTGACGTAATTTAAGAACGAGACCTAATAAAAAAATAACGACTATATCAATATGAATTAATCTTATCTTTGTGACAATCTGTTTTACTTTAACTTCATGGTACTATTTTTAATTTTAGATTGTTAATGGAATCCGTTATATCTTATTACTGGATATTGATACAACGACGTGTGTGTCTAACGTAGCTGAAGAACCATGTAAGAATATCACTTCCACTTCTTTGTGTCAAGTGAAGATTTTAGAAAAGCCTTGGTTGAAATTATCGGATGGTTCAAAGTTTAGAGCTATTTTGTCAAATAATTGTACTGAAGAGTTTACGTTCGGAGACGATGGCGAAGCTTTGCCGGCGTCTAATTCGGACGATAACATAAAAGCTGTGCATAAGGAAGCTTTACTTGGGGTTCAGAATGCTGAGACTCAGACCATAACTGCTGAAAGGCTTAAAAATATTGAAGATCAAATAATTATGGACGTGGAAACTACACCACAATCAGTCAATACAATTGAAGATCAAGTAACTGATGCGATAGTTGCAAGTGTTTCACCACAACAGCCCGATGCAACTGAAAACGTTGAAAACCTGGTGGAGGAGGTGAAGGAACAAAAAGTAGTTGAGGAATTGGGTACTGTTCAAAATTCCATGACTGTAGACGATATAATTGTACCTGTAACTATGAAGAGTACTTTATCGAATGAGAGAAAGCAGGCTCTCGATATGTTCTTGGGTTTCATGGATTTTGATAAACCGTTGATATTTGAAGCACCAGCGGTATCTAATAAGAAGGAGACAAATGTAGCTATGCAAAAAGTTATCGATATGCTGCAAAAAGTTAGCGATGTATCTAAAGATTCATCTGAAGAAGTGAAGCCAGTTACAAAGAATAGTATAAAGTCTTCTGAAGAGAATTCTTCAGAAGAGATCAAAGATCCCGAAGTCCTACACGTCAGAAGCAGGCGTAGTGTCTTAACGTTTAAATCAGAGAAGCAACAAGTTGAAGAATTAGCTCAACACGCTGTCGATACGTTAGACGATTTTGACTCGGACGATAAGAAGAGAGTGTTATTGAACGTAATGCACTTTTCAAAAATAAGTTCGGTTCGTTCAGGAACTATAATTTATAAGATTAGAATGAGCGTTGGTTTTACTAATTGTTTCGAGCAAGGCAGTGAAAATTATGATTGCAAAAAGAAGTTGATAAATGGCAAAAATAAGATTTGTAACGTCGAGGTCATGTTGAAGCCGAACGGTGAAAAAAATGTTTTGAGCTCACATTGTTTGGACAATAAACTGATTAAAAAGATTGCAAAGAGAAGCCTCCGTGGTCTTCCCGGTGCTCCCGTTTCCGTTAAACTTCCTAACACCGAAATAAACGAACTAGCGAAAGCGTCTTTGGCTCATTACGAACTGACTACTAACAGTAGCGGACATACGATTGAAGAAGTTCTCTCAGCGTCCAAGCAGATAGTCTCTGGTCAGTTGACCGAGATAACTTTCAGAGTCGAAAACAACAGCGCTAAGAAGATTTGCACTGCAAGCATTTGGGAAAGAATTTGGCTTGATCATCGCGAGATAGAAATTAAATGTAAATCTTTGAGTAATAAGGTAAGGGAGAGAAGAAATGCAAAGTTGAAGGAATTTCAACATATCAAAATATTGGAGAAGTTGATCATGGACGAGAAGAAGTTCAACGATTTTCTTTTGATACACAGAAAAGAGTACATGCATAAGCGAGATGAGTACCTCAAGCGCTTTAAAATATTTCGTAAGAATTTGGAGATGATTGATTATTTGAACGATAATGAGATGGGAACTGCGAAGTATGGCGTTAATAAGTTTGCCGATTTGTCAATGGAGGAGTTCAAAGCTAGCTATTTGGGTTTGAGACCAGATCTTCACAGTGAGAATAACATTCCATTCCCACAAGCGGTGATTCCGAAAACTAAGGACATACCTGTCGCTTTTGATTGGAGGGATCAAGGAGCAGTTACCGAGGTGAAGGATCAGGGTCAATGCGGAAGCTGTTGGGCTTTCAGTGTCACAGGTATTTAATTTATTTTTAGTTTGAAACGTATATGAATATTTATTTATACAAATATATTTATTTATCTTTAACCAGGAAATATCGAAGGACAGTATAAAATCAAGAACGGGAATCTTTTATCACTCTCCGAACAAGAACTCGTCGATTGTGATAAATTAGACGATGGTTGCAATGGCGGACTTCCAGATAATGCTTATAGGCAAGTTCTAAATAGTATATAGAGTTATTTTACAAAATACATAGCATTTTAATACATGTGATGGGATCAGATCGCATGTCTTATATTTTATCAGTAGAGAATTCTAATTCCTTTGTAACATATATTTATAATAGCTCTCTGTTAATATTGTAGAGCTATTGAACAGCTCGGTGGATTGGAGTTGGAAAAAGATTATCCATATGATGCTGAAGATGAAAAGTGCAACTTCAACAAATCAATTGCTAGAGTGCAGATATCCAGCGCTGTAAATATTTCATCAAACGAAGATGACATGGCAAAATGGCTGGCAGAAAATGGACCTATATCAATTGGTAATTTAAAAAAATTGAGTACACCTATGTAGTATTCTGTAGGCTTACTATTTTATGTATTTTTAAAGGTATTAACGCAAATGCTATGCAATTTTATATGGGTGGTATTTCTCATCCATTGAAGTTCTTGTGTAATCATAATGATCTGGATCATGGTGTACTGATCGTCGGTTATGGAATTCACAGTGAGTAAATCATATTTTCTTTGATGATACCTATTTATGTAAATGAAATACTTTATTAAATGTTTTTATTTTATTTATTATAGAATATCCTATATTCAAGAAGGATATGCCTTTCTGGATAGTGAAGAACTCATGGGGACCCAATTGGGGCGAGAGAGGATATTATAGAGTGTACAGAGGTGATGGCACTTGTGGTCTTAATTTGATGGCTTCAAGTGCTGTGATATAATATGATGCTTAAAAAAACTGTAAAAATCATAATCGCTTTTATATTAATCAAACTATGTATAAGGATGCCAAATAATATTTATAAGCGTCAATTATAAATTAATTTTGTGTTAACATTCTTAATATTATATGTAATTTATATGTGTAATTTAGTTTAGATGATGTATAGTAGAATCTGACATGTTCATTGATATTAGACTGTATGAGTCTTTCTACTTTAGAGAATACTATGCCATAAAATGACATTAATATGTAGTATAATGCGAATTACAGTTTAACTTTTTGAACTTGTGATTTAGTAAATGTTTTATAATACTAATTTATTAAATATTTTATATATAAATTTGGTACTTTTCATTGTTTCATTCTCCTTATATTAATATATAGATACATGACTGATTTTTTTGTGCTTAAGAATAAATCTTACATGTGGTTTCAGTAGGATGGAACCAATTTTAAAAATCCAGAACTTTTTGGCAAACAATGTTATCCTTCTTAAGATCAACTTGAATTTTAATTATATTGTATAAAATATTGAGCTTGACATTTTGTTATAGAAACTGAAATTTTATAAAAATAAATATTAATTTCACGAAATAGTAAATATTAATTTAAAAATAAATATTCTTTCGCGAGTCAGTTTTTACGCCCTTCTGTGTATTTTTAGTGCCTTTATGTGGCAAGATGAAGTGTTGAGAAAATATCCGTTTTTCAATGACAGGCACTTTTTTACGAACGAGAAAGCGGTAAAGATAAGACTAGGATATGAAAGGTAGGTCAAAATAATACATAAGGATAGTGCGTACTGCGTAGGTATAAATATAATGTGTATATGTATGAAAAAAATATTTGTATATATACTTATCAAGTACTTGTAAACATAACATATAGCTAACTTAACCGGCAATATTTAAATTAATTTAATCATTGGCTGAATTAATTATTAACTTAATTGACAATTTTCCCCATATTATAAAACTTTTATCATACAAGCTGTGGAAGCGCCATATCCTATATTTTATTTTATAAATAATTAAAGAACAATTAAAAATATTTTGTTTACATTTACATAGAATGCAAATATTTACATTTATGTATGTATATTATCAGTTCAATCAAACACCATTATCTATCCGAAGATGGATTCGCTTTTATACCGTGTAATAGTGTGAGCGAGCAAACTCGCTCCAGTGGTTGGGAGTGGGGAGTAGTGCTCATTAAATCTGTGCTAACCTATAATTGACATTGGCTATATATGCTATATACTGAGTGATTAACAATAAACGGTACAATATTTTACCCTCAGCTTCTTCCAAGTATAAATTCATACCCCTAAACTTGTATGAATATGTTGTTACATGTGCATTCATTATAAAGAAATATTGCATATAATTTAATCCATTTTCGCAATAATAAAGAAATACTAGTTGTTTATATAATATATAATGAAGGGTGACAAAAACATGGTAATATTATATATCAAGAAAAGTTTTCCAATTTGTTTTCTTTGTGAAAAAAAAATGTTATATAAATGTGCCACATTTGTACCCTTCACTCTGAGACGTCAGATATTGGGTTCCTTTCTGAAAAATATAATATTTTATAAAAAAATTACAGCCATTAATCAACGCAAGTTGCCATTGATAGATTTAGTTACATCTGTGTAACATATTTAACAAAGCATTATTTATTTTGTGAAAAAAATCACTATAATGAGAAATTAGATAATGTAGCGAGACATTTGATGAATTTACTACATTTATTAAATCAAGCCTAAATTAATATATAGCAACATCTATATTTTAATAGACAAATATTTGTTTATTTAACTATAGTTTCCCAAATTGTGTATTTTTTATGAATAACGAACTATATTTTTAGTTTAGGTTAGTTGCTAAATTGTATTATTTCTAAATACACTTATTGTCTTTTAGATTAGCTCATTATTTGCGTTAAGATTACGTCAGAGGCCAAGTGTTTCTTACAATGTCTTTCGTTGCAACATGATAAGCGTTAGCCTAATGTGTTACAAATGGGTAAACAAAGCTACAAATTTTAGTTTATTTTACAAAATATACAGTTTGAATTAATGAAACTGCTACTTTTTATTTGATAGTTACTTATAATGCGTAACGATAAACATCTAAAAACATGGAGCAGTGTATTTGAGTGTGTAGCAGGCACGTACGGTGAGATACGTTCCCTTTCGCTCGCTCGCGTATTCAGTGACGAGAGTGAGTGAGAGATAAGGGCGTGCGTTACATGTGTTCCGCACCAGATATAATTTGTCTTCATCAAAATCCGATCGTCGTCCACTTCTAGGAATTCTTCAGGCTCCGATTACCCGATTTGATCTTTCGAAACTAGGATTGACTTTTAGAACTTATTCATTAATTTTTTTGATGGATTCCGATCGTTGATTTCAAGCTTAAGCATTTTATTCTTATGAAAAAAATATGATTTTATGTACGAAAAATAACGTCAAGAAACAGCTCTACAAAAATAAAAATCTCACAAAGACGTTTTTCTCATCGCAGACTAACTTAAACTAGACCATCTGAAAATAATAGCAAAATTCCTAGTACCTCTAATATTAACATATTAATTATTTTAACACTATAGTTTGCAGGAAAAATATACGATTTTATAAAAAGTAATAGTATCACTACAGCTTTCATATTATCTAATTTTGCAAAAATAGAAGCAAAAGTTTATGTAAATCAGGGGTCAACATCCATTTATACATATTACCCACTTTTGCATATTTATTATGGGATAATTTCCTTATCGTCCACTAACGTCGCAGTAATGCATTTTTTTAGAGGAGGTTAGGTTTGTTGAAAGTAGTTACTTCAGTTTATTTATACGTATATAGTATATGAGAAGTTGTTATATAGCATGGTACGATTTATGGGGGAAAAAAAAATTTTGTAACATCGGATCAAAATACCCATCGCCTACCATGGAAGTTTGAATCGCCCACTAGTGGATGGTACGGACCAGATCGACGACCATTGATATAAAATAAAAGTTTAATTTCAACGCGCATTAAAATTTTTGTGGATGGTATTTATATAATATATAATAAAAAATTCTGCTTTTGATTTTAATCATGAACGTAAAAATATAAAATATGTTATGATCAGAGTTAGAGTTTTTATATCGAAAATAAAGATACAAATTTTAACTAAAAACTATACTGTCTAATTAATAATATAAGGTTCATATTTTGTATATTAAACTAAGGCATACTTTGTAATTTGTAAACTAAATTTAAAAATTACATTTAATGGAGAAGTTTATTAAACTAGATTAAAGTATATTCGTTTTTTAATATCATTTATAATTAACGAAGATGAAATTGCTATAATCAACTCACGGATAATTAAATTATAATCGTGTAACTCACACGCTAGTTGGATAAAAGAATAATTAAGATAATCTATCCATCATATTTGCTGGAAGGGCAAACTAGTATGATATAAAAGATACATTAATTCTGATTCTGGAAGTTGAGATTCGATCTCAAGATCGACTTAAATCTAGTTGAATCACTCCCGAGACTGAGCAACTGCCAAAGTTCGATCGACCCCTCGATCCAACCGGTATCTAGCCCTCCTTTGACCTGACGCTTCATAAGATTCTCATGTCATCTGGACGAAGTACCGTTACACGAAAGAGCATGCTTTATCTCTTTCTTCGTTGCATACGACACCACTCCCACTTTTATTTCTAGGGGATCGGCGTCAGTTCTGGATTGTTAAACGAATAAATTTGATTAACCTACAATATCACTAACTTCATTCCATAATTTTACTACTTATGTATCTGATTTTTTTTAATTTTGTGCAGAATTTTAACGATATTTTAAATAAATATAATTATTATAGTCATTATTAAATGTATTCTTACTACTTTTGTTTCCAAAACCAATAAAATATTTATATTTATTATAAGAAAAGAGCATTATTATATAATAAAAATAAAATGGTAAATATTTCTTTAGAAGTGCAGGGTAACACCCCCACGGTGTATGGCTGAGAGGCAAATAGTAGTGGATTCTAATTAGAATGTAACGGTAAACCGTCGAGCTCTATAGGGAATCTTATGATGCTGACCTGACCCATTGATACAATTGCAAGAGAATTTACCAGCAACACTGGTTTAATAAATAAATATTTATAATCAATTATGATATAAAATTGTATTTGTTCAATTAGGCCTCATTATGGTACTTATTACACTGCACGGAAAAACTCACACCAATATTTATATTTTGTAGTCCATCAGAATTTGGAGCCCTTAGGCATTGCCTATCTTGCCTTTTCCCACGGGACGTATCTGATCATCACGCTCCCTATAACGAGGTGTCATTTAACGGCCGATAACCCCCCACTCCTTGTGTGATAAACTCGGGGGTGGTTTCGGTGATATCTCCTGGGGGGACGATAAGATTTCCGCGAAGCGGCCGCACGCGCGGAGATGCGGCCCATCGATTGGCCCGCTGGAAGTCGGACGTTGCGCAAGGCTTCGGTGGTTTCAGTGGAGTCGGCGTTGCGGCCGGGGGATGACGCCTCCGGCCGCCGTGGAAGAACCGCCGGTTCGGGGGCCTCTACACCATCCGCCGGAAGCGGTGCACGACGTACACGACGTGCATGTGCACGACCACAACGGCAGACAGGTGACGACGAACTTGACGCACATTTGTCGGATTTTATAATTTAATTATTGCAAAACAAAGCTTTGTATATGTACTCGTATTTATTGCGAATTGAACAGTTAATAATACATTTCGATATATTTTGAAAGCGCTATTCATAAAACTAAGTAGTTTACGATTTACGACTATGTTCCTTAATGAAACAAAGTTGACCTAAGTCTATTTTGATATTTTAATAGCAATTCGAGGAATTCTATTAATACTTCACACATAGTTATTTACATGCAAATAATTTACGATGAAAAGTGTAAAATAGTAAAGTTAATATCTAGTTAAAATGTACAAAGTTTTGTTTGCCATAAAGATAAGATAAATAGTTTTAAATATATGTTTACAATAAATCATTTTTTTAAATTTAAAAATCAATTTACCAAATTTAAATAATATTGGTAATGCCGATTATGATACATATATGTCGATTTATCAAACTTTTGTGCCAAAAACATACGAAATATATTGTTGCGTTTGTAACGATTTGGAGTATTTATCGGTAATTAAGTATACTACCTCAGACGGGGGGGGGGGGATGCATATGAAATAATAATGGTCGGATGATCAATTTATACAGGAGCAGTTTGTTCTTTACATTTAAAAATATCTTATTTAATATTACTATTAAGAAATACCAACCTAAATTTCCGCATATTTTTTTCTATAAATTGATTTATTTATTTATGTGTTTGAGATTGAATACGACTAATAAATTGCTGTTTTAATCAATGATTTTAAAAGATGAAGCTCTTGTCTTGTATTTTTTTTATATAAAATTAATTATTTTATTAAACAAAAAATTTGGCTGAGTAGTGAAAATTTTCTGTATATTTTACTTATGAAGTTCAGTTTGTTTTATTGCTATTTTATTTAACGAAAGTCTGGAGGCTGATTAGACCAAAATTTTACTAATTACGCTCAAGAAAGTATAATAAATTATTTGGTACCGGAGTGCAAAATTTTATAAACCTAACTGATTACAAAATATCTAGCAACCAATGTGAAAAAAATAAAAATAATAATATTTTGTAAGTAGTACTTAGATTTATATCGTTGGGTTGAGTATTTATTATATAATATATGATATTTCGATATTGTATTTCAGTCGAAGTCAACCTCTGATTTAATTTATAAATTAAATGGCTATATTTTTTGTGTGAAGAAGTAGTAGAAATAAAGATATATTTTATTATATCAATTCAATAAAGCTATGGTTATTATAACTTTACATTCAATATTATGTATCCAGCGGTCTTTTCTAAACAGGAGATAAAATGCAAAAAATTGTTACTCTAAGAATTTTTTTTATTATTATTTAAGCCTGTTGTAAGGCCTATAAAGTAGGATGCCTTGCACTTTCTGCATTTTCACTTGTGAGCAACAGCAACTTTTTTAAAATTAAAAAAAAATACATGTGGACCTTTACTGACAATGTTAAGGACATGATGTTTGAAAAAGAAAATGATACTTGTGTGCTGTGCCATCGGCTACGAATGATTGAAAAAACGTAGCACAGGGGTATGACACATATATTGTGTCATCGGCCATTAAAGTGTTAACTATAGATGTCACCAAAGAGGCCGGATTTTCTTAATGAAGTAAGTTGAATTACAAATACAAGGCAACCGACTCAAATACGGAGTCAATGACTTTCGCAATTCATTTTAAATTTTGCTAGGATTAGATTGTTTTCTTACTAATAATGCCAAACTTTAATTGTATGTTTACATAAAATGTAAAAACTTTTGATAGCATTACGTTATAGGCACGAATATTGCTCGGGACTGATGCCCGGTTGAGAAAGGCGATTAGTGTAAATTAAATGCATTGTCAAATAATAAGTATATAATTTTATCAAAATAAAGCAAAGTTTGGTTTAGTATAGTAATAGAATTATAATTTATACAAAAGTAGGTTTCTTGTATTTTGGCAAGTTTTTCATATTACCCTCGCGGTCGTTATGTGCGTATAAAATATTATAGCCAATGAAAACGGAGCGGTCAACAATTTTCAACAAAATTGCGTGCTTTAGTATCTTGTTTCAATCAAACTGAATCGTAAACGCCTACATATAAAATACAGGTTGTTTCTAAATTTAAATATTAAAAATTACCATATTTTTTACACTGAAAAAATGTTTTTAATTTTATTAAGGAACAAAATCAAAAGCACATCAGTGACGATGAATCAGATTTTTGTTGCAATGTGCAAAAATACAATGGAAATTGGTAGTTCTAATCATTATAATATTCAATTAGAAATCTACTCAAATGAATACTAAAATTTGTCTTATTTTGTAATTAATTGAATAAAATAAAGACAAATGAACATCATTTTAGTACATCATCTTTAAGGCGTTCAATACAGGTTTTTCAGTGTATAGAATCACATGGATATCTCTGGAAAATCATATTTAAGTTGACTACATTGACACTAGTGTACCGCCTGCTGCACATTTATATCGGACCTAAACCCAGGGCCGGCCCGAGGGGCAGGCAGTACAGGCGATCGCCTGGGGCGCTAAATCTTGTGGGGCGCCGTGATACCAAATAAAGGCGCAATATTCACTTAAAATTATCAAACAATATTGTTAAAGAATATAATCTGATATTAGTTTTTTATACACTGCTATGTACTCTTTAAATTATTTCACACGTAAAAAATCACGACAAAAAATAAATTATAAATTCTTAAATACCCACAATCGCAAAAAAGAGCATGGTGTCAAATATAATATATTATTACTTTAATTTGAATTATATTTTTGCGCTCATCAAGTATTATTAGGGGGGGGGGGCGCAAATTTAGTTTTTGCCTGGGGCGCCAAATAACCTAGGGCCGGCCCTGCCTAAACCTGTATATGTATGACAAGCCTCAATGGTGTAGCCATTACCAAGCACCATAAATAAGGTTATTTTATCATTGTTATTCGGCGCTTTTCCGTTAGAATGCTCTCAACTGCTGAAATGGTTTCTGATGTCACAGCATTCTAATTATTTTGCAGTATGGATACTCATTTATAAAACAGCCTGTATTATACAGTTCAGTTGAACTTTGATATATCGCTTACGTATGGATATAGATCATTATCTTGCCATTATCCTTCAT